>NC_135802.1:159303816-159452420 GCF_964213995.1 Mustelus asterias
GGACTTACTTCGCATTAAGTTGATCTTTCTCTACACCCTAGCTATGACCGTAACACTACATTCTGCACTCTCTCCTTTCCTTCTCCTCCATGTACTCTATGAATATAGAGGAATTTCACAGTAACTTCATTGCAGTGTTAATGTAAGCCTTACTTGTGACCAACAAATAAACTTTATGAACGGTATACTTTGTCTGTATAGCGTGCAAGAAACAATGCTTTTCACTGTATCCCAATACATGTGACAATAATAAATCAAATCAAATCAGAAATAAACTACCCTGTCAGCTAAATTGTACCCCGATACATTAAACACTAAGGCACCCCGGGAATGAAGAACTTTGAACTACTTCAATTAATTAAAAAAAACCCAAGGTTCAGATGTTATCAAACCACATCCTGCGTATTGATGTACATGCAACAAGGGTGTCCTACATACTTACAATGGCAATCATCCAGAAATGTGTGGCAGTAAGATTTATAATGCCCAGGAGATTTCTGGATATTTGCTTTCCTTTAGACCAATGTGTCGTTCGTTATTCTTGGAGACTTGCCGCGGTCCCAGTGCTGTTCCTGCTTGATGTTTGAAAGACAGAGTGCCTGGCACTCTGCAATTTCGAGAGGATAGCGGCGGAAATCCAGCTGACACTGTTCATCACGGAGACTAGTGCTCGCTGAGCAAAGACTATCACTTATCTCCGAGGGGGATGAGCAGAGAATTCAATCAACCCCAGCCCCGCCACTGGCTTTCGCTTCTGTTTTTAAGTCATTTTTATGCAAAAGTGACAATGTTTTCCTGAGGGGCACTGATTTAAAAAAACCATGAACGATAAACCACTCTGTCAGACAGTGTAGCTTCCGACATTTAAATATAAGATTGCAAGTTTACTCCTTTTACTGTCCAAGCACAAAAAAGGGGGGAGAAATTCATTAATCAGCAGTATACAGACTAACCTCCAAACGCTGGCAGCTAATGTGGGTCACCAGCTTGAAGTTTATTTATTAGTGTCACAAGTAGGCTTACATTAACAATCCCTTAGTCGCCACACTCCGGCGCCTGTTTGGGTACACTAAGGGGCAATTTAGCATGGCCAATGCACCTAACCAGCACGTCTTTTGGACTGAGAGGAAACCGGAGAACCCGGAGGAAACCCACGCAGACACGGGGAGGATGTGCAGATTCTGCACAGACTGACCCAAGCCGGGGATCGAACCCGGATCCCTGGTGCTGTGAGGCAGCAGTGCTAATCACTGTGCCACCGTTACATTACATTCCATTAGTTAATTTCTACCCCAGCGTCTTTAAACAGCAGACATACAGAGAAATAAACAATATTACCCCTTGGTTTCCCCTGGGTAGAAACATAACTTTCACTGTTCATTCCCAGACAAACTCTTCCCCCACAACTTACTGAGAAAAGCTTAGGGTTTTTCTAGCCAGTTTGACGCAACCACTGTCAATAATACTTAATTATGGAATAGTAAGTGTTATTGTGAACAAGACCCTTGGAAAGGGTGTATAAAATGGTGAAAGGCATAGATAGGGTGAACGGTGGGAAGCTTTTCCCCAGGTCGGTGGTGACGTTCACGAGGGGTCATAGGTTCAAGGTGAAGGGGGGAGGTTTAACACAGATATCAGAAGGACATATTTTACACAGAGGGTGGTGGGGGCCTGGAATGCGCTGCCAGGCAAGGTGGTGGAGGCGGACACACTGGGAACGTTTAAGACTTATCTAGATAGCCATATGAACGGAGTGGGAATGGAGGCATACAAAAGAATGGTCTAGTTTGGACCAGGGAGCGGCACGGGCTTGGAGGGCCAAAGGGCCTGTTCCTGTGCTGTATTGTTCTTTGTTTTTGTTTTTTGTTCTTTGAAAGGATGTGTTTCCCTCAATGCAACAGCAGCCAGCTGTTTACATTCTTTCTTCCAATGTTTCCCTCCCTATTGCAAAACTGTCCTAGCAACCTGTCTGTGTGGATTTTGCACGTTCTCCCCGTGTCTGTGTGGGTTTCCTCCGGGTGCTCCAGTTTCCTCCCACAGTCCAAAGAAGTGCAGGTTAGGTGGATTGGCCATGCTAAATTGCCCCTTGGTCTAGCTTAGGGGGATTAGCAGGGTAATTATGTGGGTTTACGGGGATAGGGCCTGGGTGAGATGCTCTATCGGAGAGTCAGTGCAAACTTGATGGGCTAAATGGCCTCCTCCTGCACGGAGGCACAACCTCAGGCTAAAGAGACGATCCTTTAAAACCGAGATGAAGAGGAATTTCTTCAGCCAGAGAGTGGTGAATCTGTGGAACTCTTTGCTGCAGAAGGCTGTGGAGGCCGGGTCATCGAGTGTCTTTAAGACCGAGATAGATAGGTCCTTGATTAATAAGGGGATCGGGGGTTATGGGGAAAAGGCAGGAGAATGGCGATGAGAAAAATATCAGCCATGATTGAATGGTGGAGCAGACTCGATGGGCCGAGTGGCCTAATTCTGCTCCTATGTCTTATGTTCTTATGATAGGGATTCTATAACTCATTCTCCAATGTCATCAGGAGGTGCAAATCTTAGGTTTTTTTTAGCAAACAATTAAATTACCACATCAGCTAAATTGCACCCCAATACATTAAGCCCTAAGGTGCCCCAGAATGAAGAGCTTTTAAGTATTTCAATAAATAAAAAAAAAGAAAGATCGTAGAAGATTAAACCAAATAGTACGTATCAATCCACACAACGAGGGCACCTGACACATAGAAACATAGAAAATAGGAGCAGGAGGAGGCCATTTGGCCCTTTCCACCATTGACTATGATCACAGCTGTACATCCAACTCAACATCCTGATCCCCCCCCCCCCCCCCCCCCCCCCCCCCACTGAGCTCCTTCACCTCAAGTGCCATATCTAACCTGTGATACATAGCTCCTGGAATGCTGAGATGCCTTCTTTCCTTGGGATCTATTCTTCTTTTCACCCAACACTTTGAACCACATTAGTAAGTTGCTCAGTGGGGTGGCACAGTGGTTAGCACTGCTGCCTCACAGCGCCAGGGACCCAGGTTCGATTCCGGCCTCGAGTCACTGTCTGAGCGGAGGTTGCACATTCTCCCCGTGTCTGCGTGGGTTTCCTCTGGGCGCTCCAGTTTCTTTCCACAGTCCAAAGATGTGCTGGTTAGGTTGATTGGCCATGCGATATTGACTCTAGTGTCAGGGGGATTAGCAGAGTAAATGTGTGGGGTTATGGGAATAGGGCCTGGATGGGAAGTGGTCGGTACAGACTCGATGGGCCAAATGGCCTCCTTTTATACTGGCGGGACCCTATGATTCTATGGAGGAGGAAGACACGTACAGAATGGAATTGTGGTTGCAGAATATTGGCTTGTTTTACGCAAGGTAATCCAATGTAAATTTGTGAACCTTTCCTAATTCAAGGAAGAAATCAATATCCCATTATCTGAGTAAATAACCGAATGACCGTATACTTAAAAGCAGCTCCAAAAATGTCACACTGGCTCGAAAGGAGAGCAAACCTGTAGCTAGTTTTCCTGCAGACCATGGGGGAGGGGTGGGTAGGGGTGTGGAGGCTGGTTGTGGTGGTTGCTTCACCACGTGCATGCCCATGCAAGGTCTACACCATTTTGTTTTGAAGACTGCAGTGAGGTTGGGAGACACCAGGTGGCGCAATGCAATCTGCTGGATGATGCCTGAAGATTGGGCCTGCCGGAGTAGTTTTGGAGTTGGGAGAGGAAGGCCGCATCCAGGGAGACTCAAAGGGAGGAGAGGGTGTCACAACCAAATGCAATATTAGCATTCATGCCAAGAGGGCTAGAATACAAGAGCAGGGATGTACTTCTGAGGCTGTATAAGGCTCTGGTCAGACCCCATTTGGAGTATTGTGAGCAGTTTTGGGCCCCATATCTAAGAAAGGATTTGCTGACGTTGGAAAGGGTCCAGAGGAGGTTCACAAGGATGATCCCTGGAATGATCAGCTTGTCGTATGAGGAACAACTGAGGACTCTGGGTCGGTACTGTTGGAGTTTAGAAGGATGAGGGGGGATCTTATTGAAACTTACAGGATACTGCGAGGCCTGGATAGAGTGGACGTGGAGAGGATGTTTCCACCAGTAGGAAAAACTAGAACCAGAGGGCACAACCTCAGGCTAAAGGGACGATCCTTTAAAACCGAGATGAGGAGGAATTTCTTCAGCCAGAGTGGTGAATCTGTGGAACTTTTTGCCGCAGAAGGCTGTGGAGGCCGGGTCATTGAGTGTCTTTAAGACAGCAATAGATAGGTTCTTAATTAGTAAGGGGATCAGGGGTAATGGGGTAAAGGCAGGAGAATGGGGACGAGAAAAAAATCAGCCATGATTGAATGGTGGAGCAAACTCGATGGGCCGAGTGGCCTAATTCTGCTCCTATGTCTTATGGTCTCATGGTCTAATGGGTCAGGGTCCCAGAGGTTGCACAGGTTCAGACTAGCTCCTGTCTCAAATGGCAATTTGAGGCCTGTTAATTGTCCCAGGACCCCCATTTCGTATCAAAAAGGGGCCTATCGCTTTGGACACCCAGTGGCGTATCCCTTTCAAAATGGAGTTGGTTGCGTTGTTAGTCTTAAAGGCGATAGAAGGACATTCACATCACCCCCCCCTCTCCCCGACTCCCCCCAGAAACCGACACGAGTGAAAACCATCAAGATTGATCCCAATAATTGTTTGCAATGTGCTGTAGCTTCAGAAGCTGCAGGGAAGTTGAACAAGATGCCAAACTGCAAAACAGACATTTTACAGAAACATATTAGCATAATAATTTCTCTGTTGCAAAGTAACATGCCTGTCTGAATTGCTTACTGAATTGACAACAGCAAACATTGCATAACTGAACTAATCATTCCCCCAGACACTTCCGATTCCTGGGTAGCTGAGCCCAGACTGTGATGTGTTTGTAGATTAGCAGCCTTTTAATCAAGCTTAATGTAAAATATTTAATGTTTAAGTTTTTAGCACAAAATAATATTCGTTAGAATCCGTTTATCTTTATTTCCTAATTTAATAAAACTTTAAATGCCTTTTGCCATGTAATTTATCCTGATGTATTAGCTTAACAGATCTTCATAAATGGGGTCGAGAAAGGGAAATACTTTCTGTTGGTGGCAAATCCAGAGTGAGGGGACACAAGGTGACTGTACAATCAAAACCAGGTCATCCAATTAGGAAACACTTTCATGGAAAGGGTGGTTTGGTGCGATGACAATAATCTCTCCCTCAATGTGAACAAAATGAAGGTGATAGTGGAGAACAAGCCCCTGTCTACATCAATGGGGATGAAGTTGAAATGGTCGACAGCTTCAAGTTTCTAGGTGTCCAGATCACCAACAATCTGTCCTGGTCCCCCCCCCCCCATGCCGACATTATAGTTAAGAAAGCCCACCAATGCCTCTACTTCCTCAGGAAGCAAAGGAAATTTGGCATGTCAGCTATGACTCTCACCAACTTCTACAGATGCACCATAGAAAGCATTCTTTCTGGTTGTATCATAGCTTGGTATGGTTCCTGCTCTGCCCAAGACCACAAGAAACTACAAATGGTCGTGAATGAAGCCCAATCCATCACGCAAACCAGCCTCCCATCCATTGACTCTGTCCACACTTCCCGCTGCCTCAGTAAAGCAGTCAGCATAATCAAGGACACCACGCACTCCGGACATACTCGCTTCCACTTTCTTTCCTCGGGAAAAGGTACAAAAGTCTGAGGCCACGTACCAACCGACTCGAGAACAGCTTCTTCCCTGCTGGCGTCAGACTTTTGAATGGACCTACCTCGTATTAAGTTGATCTTTTTCTACACCCTAGCTATGACTGTAACACTACATTCTGCACTGTCTCCTTTCCTTCTCTATGAACAGTATGTTTTTTCTGTATAGTGCGCAAGAAACAATACTTTTCACTGTATACTAATACATGTGACAATAAATCAAATCAAACGAAATGCACTCTCTTGCACTCAAAGCTGTGGATACTGACTCAATTAATAATTTAAATATGCAACTAAACAGTTTCTGTAGAAATACATCGTAATGAGCAAACGCTTCTAGCCCTGCGTATGGTCCGAATGAATAGCATGCTGCGAGATCCTTCATTTTTTATTCATTCATGGGACATGGGCATCGCTGGCTGACCAGCATTTATTGCCCATCTCTCGTTTTCCTTGAAACTGAGTGGCTTGCTACGCCACTTCAGAGGACAGTTGAGAGTCAATAACATTGCTGTGGCTCTGGAGTCACATGTAGGCCAGACCAGGTAAGGACGGTAGATTTCCTTTCCTAAAGGGCATTAGTGAACCAGATGGGTTTTTCCTGACAATTGAGAATGTTTTCAAGGTCAACAGTAGATTCTTAATTCCAGATATTTTTTCTTGAATTCAATTTCCACCATCATCTGCCAATGTGCGATTTGAACCCAGGTCCCCAGAACATTAGCTGAGTTTTTGGATTAATAGTCCAGCGATAATACCACTAGGCCAATGCCTTCCCCATTACTGAGATGATACCTATGCTGCGCTATTGTATGTGTCCAACCTCTTCCAGAGGTGGAAAAGAACTTTGCTACAAATCTAGGTATTTCAGGATAAAATATTGATTTGCATTTATTACAAGAAATAAATTCACACAAAGACAAATGAATGCAGCAGGACCATGCCAGAAATCTTAATCATATTCAGAATTGGAATGTTCTATTAATATGATTTTTGGGTTAAGTTCATGTGTCCCTAGAGTTCCCAAGAATGAGTCTGATGTGGAACTATAGTTAAACTAAGTAAACTAAAAAAAACATGGAACACTGATGCACATCAATTTAGACACGAGGCTCGAAGCTTCAGCAAATGAAGGCTTTTATTAACTAATAATGAAGCTATCAGAACTTTAGTACACTATCCCAGACTGAAGGGGTCCCGGCCAGAGCAGGGACTCTTATACCTCTCCCAGGAGGCGGAGCCCGACTGGGATGTGCCACAACAGTAACAAACACAGGTGTAACAACCCCACCCTAACCCAACAGCAACAGTAGTACAATCCAACAGTAGCATATGTACATCCTTGTAGTACTGGCCAGCCCTGGCTCAGTACTATCCAGTGGGAACCAACGATGGTTCACCACAAACACGTATCAAGATATACCCTTCACTTGCTTTGAAGTAGAGGCCAGCTCTTTCAAAGAAATTCCCAATTCTTTCTCAATATTCCAGTAATTATAATAATTATATCCATCACTATCTGGAGAGATGGAGAACTCGGCTGGGCTTGAAACAGATCCTTTTGTTAGACAGGTGTTAAATTTGAATTAAGACTGCCGTCCCACCAGGAGACTTACTCCTGGGCCAACCATTGCACATAATGACTGTTGCTTCCTCATTTGGCTGTCTTCCACATGTGTGCAGCATTCCTGAGGCACTTGGCCCAGACCATATTGATCCTGTGCGGTTAATGTGGTAATAATTGCAGTCCAGGAGAATGCCTGGGCTCACTCCCCTGAAAACACTAGCAGCCTAAAGTATTGTCGTACTTATGCTTGGATATCCTGATTTGAATTGAATTGATTTGATTTATTATTCTCACATGTATTGGGATACAGTGAAAAGTATTGTCTCTACGCGCGCTATGCAAACAAAGCATACTGTTCACAGAGTACATAGGAGATAAGAAAAGGAGAGGGTGCAGGATATAGTGTTACAGTCATAGCTCGGGTGTGGAGAAAGATCAGCTTAATATAAGGTAGGTCCATTCAAAAGTCTCTGATGGCAGCAGGGAAGAAGCTGTCCTTGAGTCAGTTGGGACGTGATCTCAGACTTTTGTATCTTTTTCTGGATGGAAGAAGGTGGAAGAGAGAATGTCCAGGATGCGTGGGGTCCTTGATTATGCTGGCTGCTTTGCCGAGACAGAGGGAAGTGTAGACGGAGTCAATGGATGGGAGGCTGGTTTGCGTGCAATGCCATGAACTGATAAGTTTAAGCAAAAGGCAAAGGCGTCAACTGCTGTAGCCTTTACAATGCTTTAGAAAGAAAACTTTTATAATGTGAAGACGATTGGAGTCCCACATCCCCTCAGTACTTCTTGTGACTGATGTTCATCCACCTCTTAATTCTGTCTCTGCCCAATAATAAGTAACCTGGGCTTGAGCCCATTCTCTCCGAACATTCAGTAACTTGTTGTGCTGACTTAGCGACATCTTGCAGAGTGAAAGATTATAGGATGGACCACGACAACTTTTCAATCTTTGCTTATCAACAGTTCAAGGAGACAGATGAATGAAGCCGATAGGTTGTTGGTTTCACTATGTTTAGTGAAATAATGTTGATGGATTTGGCACACTGCCTATCTAATGCAAAATGCCTTTGGAAAAAATTCTATCTGTTGGATAATATTTCAGAGCCCTCAAATGTAAATAAGATTTTTCTTCGAGCAGTCTAAATTCTTCATCCTAAAGTAAGTTTGTTTATCATCTGAGCACCCCTATGATCTATAGCCTCTTGAAATAATTTAAAGTCCACCAATTTGTACATTGAACCCTTTCACAGATAAAGAAAGAACTTGTTTTTTTGTCACACTTTCCACATCCTTGGCATGTCCCAAAAGCACTTCCCCATCTCAAACGGAATTGGAAAGCAGGGAATGGCAGCAGTCGGTTTGTACACAGCAGGATTCCACAAAGTACATCGTTTAAAATGCCAGAGTTGCAATGAATGTAGAAAATACTTCCACACCCAGAGGGATGGTAGACGTTTGAACCGCATTCGCTTGTCAGTTGTCAGCTTTGAAGCTGCAATTGGTTGATTTTAGTTGGTCAGGAGGTGATAATGGTGAAGGGACAGGTGTTTGGATTCAAGTTGCAGACTAGCATGATCTAATGGAATGGTCATAACTGACTCAAGGGGCTCAATGGCCTCCTTCAGTTCTGATGTTCCTGTCAATGAGTCTGTGTTTGTGGTGTTGGGTGAGGGATAAATGTTAGTCATGACATCTGCTCAGTTTAAACTGCACACGCACACGCTCTCACTCTCACACATCTCTCTCTCTCCCTCACAAACATCTCTTTCTCTCTCTCTCTCTCTCCCTTACACACATCTTTCTCTCTCTCACACACACACTCATCTCTCTCACGTACACACATTCACACTCATCTCTCTCTCTCTCATATACATCTCTTTCTCTCTCTCTTACACATCTCTCTCTCTCTCTCTCACACGTCTCTTTATCTCACACACACAGACCGTGGTCTTACCAGCTATTCCCGCCATGCTGCCGCTGCAGTGAGGCCAGCCAGATCTCTGTTCACTGCAGCAGGATGGGAAAATCCTTCCAGGTTGAATGGTGATAAGATTCCAGCCATAAACTGTTGCTCACGCTTTCTTATACACACTCTCCCTCGTGCAATACCCCCATGCGCTCTCTCTCTCTTTCTCTCTCTCTCTCTCATCTTTCTCTTATTGATGTATTTATTAGTGTCACAAATGGGCTTACATTAACACTGCAATGAAGTTGCAGTGAAAATCCCCTAGTTGCCACACTAGGTGCCTGTTCGGGTACACGAAGGAAGAATTTAGCATGGCCAATGCACCTGACCACGTCTTTCAGACTGTGGGAGGAAACCGGAGCACCCGGAGGAAACCCACGCAAACACGGGGAGAACGTGCAAACTCCACACAGACAGTGACCCAAGCTGTGAATCGAATATGGGGCCACTTGTGCTGTGAGGCAGCAGTGCTAACCACTGTGCCACCCTTGTGCATACACACACTCCCTCTCTCTCTTTCACTCACGCTCTCTTTCTTTCTCTCACTCACTGTGGTGAACCATCGTTGGTTCACCACTGGGGGTTGTTACTATGTTACTGTTGGGCTAGGGTGTTGTTACTGTGGGGGTTGTACAATGTTGTTGGGTTAGGGTGTTTACCTGTTATAAGAGTTATCTTGGCACATTCCAGTGGGGTCCCGCCTCCGGTGGCGAGGTATAAGACCCCCTGCTCCGGCAGGACCCCTTCAGTCTGAACTGGTGTATTCGTGTTAGTAGTTCCATTGTTACTCTATTAAAGCCTTCAATACCGAAGCCTTGGTTCCACGTGCTTATTGTCGCGCATCAATTTAATAGAGTAACAGAAAACTCACAGCTGTACAACAAGAAAAAAAAAACAGAGAGTATGGAACAGATTCTAAAACCGGATCGTCTGACACTGGACCCACGTGCGGTCGGTGCAGCTAACACATTCGACCATTGGTGGAAGTGCTTTGAGGACTACCTGGCAGCCTCGGTAGCTATCACTACAGACAGTGATAAACTCCAGGTCCTCCACGCAAGGGTAAGCGACACGATTTACCTAGCCATTCGTGCAGCTCCCACTTACCTGGGTGCCGTCGAGCTCCTAAAAAAAAGATACACGAAGCCACCCAACGAGATACATGCTCGTTACCTCCTCGCTACACGACGTCGGCAGTCGGGCGAAACCATGGAGGACTATGCCAATGAGCTCCTGCAGCTTGCCAGGGGTTGCGACTGCAAGGACGTATCAGCCGAACAGTATATGTACGACCTCGCCCGAGACGCGTTCGTAGCAGGGGTAGGGTCCTCGTACATCAGGCTTAAATTGCTGGAAAAGGGGAAACTCGACTTGACCCAAGCAATGGAGATGGCCGTGATGCTGGAAGCGGCGTCGAAGAGCTTGGCGCTGTACCCCGAGGACCACGTGCAGTCAACGTGGTTGGAGCAAGCTCAGCTCCCTCCTCGCCCCGCTAACCCGCGCTCCCAGATCGATTCGACGACGGCGGCAGCTCCAGGTGGCCAGCGATGCTATTTTTGTGGTGGGGCCAAGCATCCATGGCAACAGTGTCCGGCAAGAACGGCAATCTGCAGCCAGTGCGGTAAAAAAGGCCACTACGGCAAAGTCTGCAGGTCCAAACCTAAAAACGGCAGTGCAGCTTGTAACCCTCCAGAACGGAGACAATCTCCTTCGGCGTCGCAGTACCCACGAGGTCCGACCACGTGCGATCCCAGGACGGCGCCATCGTGGCTGACAGAGGAGGAGGAAGACCACCAGGAGTCGCTGCGCTTGGCGCCCTCGCCCACGTGCGATTCATGGGGGCGGCCATCATGGTCCACGACGACTAGGAGCGACCAGCAGGGGTCCTCAGCATCCACATCGGCAGCATGCAGTGACGCCCAGGGGCCATGGTGTATTCGTGTTAGTAGTTCCATTATTACTCTATTAAAGTCTTCAATACCGAAGCCTTGGTTCCACGTGCTTATTGTCGCGCATCACTCACGCAGCCCTCTCTCCTGCTCGCTCACTCCCTCTCTCACTCTCTCTCCTCCTGTCTCAACCATTGAAGGTGCGTCGATCAGAATCCCAGCATTGAGCTGTGTCAGGCTTTGATGAAATGGATCATGTTTTAGGACTTCTCTCCTCTTTCCCAAATTTAATATTTAACGCAATTTTGGAAGATTGTCAAGGTGGTCCATGTGTCTCAATTGACATTATCTCTCTGCGTGGGTCTCATGTACTATAACGGGAGGTATTAAAACAGCCTATGAACCTTCAGTGAGTCTCACTCCAGTGCACAGCATTGCATTTTGGTATGGCCAAACAATTTATTAAAAACTTCAACAATTGTGTTGTCCAACATGCCGATGGCGGCTTGGTAACTTTTCAAAGTGGAAGCTATCTGAACAATGGACCATGTTGGCAATTTGCCCTCAACACTTCACTGAATTCTTGAAGAAGTCTCACAACACCAGGTTAAAGCCCAGCAGGTTTATTTGGTATCACGAGCTTTTGGAGCGCTGCCCCTTCATCAGGTGAGTGGGCCTCCACATCATGCGTTCTTGAAGAAAGATAGTTTTAAAACCAAACATGACATTTTCCGAACTGTAAAATTTCGCAGAAAATGGTGTTGAAATTGTTGAATATGA
Source organism: Mustelus asterias (assembly GCF_964213995.1). NCBI lineage: Eukaryota > Metazoa > Chordata > Chondrichthyes > Carcharhiniformes > Triakidae > Mustelus > Mustelus asterias. The sequence continues at coordinate 159,315,750 of NC_135802.1, forward strand.
TCATAGAATCATTACAGCGCAGAAGAGGCCCTTCAGCCCATCGAGTCTGCACCGACACAGAATTAGATTTGATTTATTATTGTCACATGTATTAGCACACAGTGAAAAGTATTGTTTCCTGCGCACTATACAGACAAAGCATACCATTCATAGAGAAGGAAATGAGAGAGTGCAGAATGTAGTGTTACAGTCATAGCTAGGGTGTAGAGAAAGATCAACTTAATATAAGGTAAGTCCATTCAAAAGTCTGACAGCAGCAGGGAAGAAGCTGTTCTTGGGTCAGTTGGCATGTGACCTCAGACTTTTGTATCTTTTTCCTGATTAGAAGAGAGAATGTCCGGAATGCGTGGGGTCTTTAATTATGCTGGCTGCTTCACCGAAGCAGCGGCAAGTGTAGACAGAGTCAGTGGATGGGAAATCTTCTGAGAAAGTAGAGATGTTGATGGGCTTTCTTAACTATAGCATCGGCATGGAGGGACCAGGACACGTTGTTGGTGATCTGAACTCCCATTTAATCCCATCTGCCAGCACTTGGCCCATAGCCCTGAATGTTATACATGCCAAGTGCTCATTTAGATACATTTTGAAGGATGTGAGGATGAAATCCTATAGATTTTCACTTGACGTTTTTGGTAGGAATGTACTGAACGATTGACTCTCCCACGTTTGGTGTAACTATTGTTTAAAATTAGATGGTGGGACGGAGCAGTGGGAGGGGAGCTCAAAATTAACTAAAAGACAGTCAACCATTTGACACTCAGTGTTACAGATGATTTCAGAGCAATAAAGTAACGCTGCCTATTGTCCAATTTCATCGATGTCTGAGGAGTCCAATTAAAATTCGCTGCCCCCGTTCGCCCCTGGGGAATTGTTGAGCTACTTCTGCGCCTCCCTAGGTGCTGATCTGAATGCTGTTTCCTTCCTGGTTTTTAATTGAAAAACAGCAATTGTCTCTTTGGGGAAGACCTCTGTTCCAAAATCAATTTCCCACTTGTCGGGACCCTCTGGGTTGACCTTAGTTAAAAAGCCAGCGACATCCAGGAGACAAAGAGTCACAGCCCCCGAAACCAAAAGGTTATGTATGTGTGTGTGAAATGTGTGCTGATTAAAGTGAAAGCCTATAGTTAGCGGAAATAGTTGCTTTGTTGCATTACATTAGAGCATGAATGCATTAAGCACTCTCTGCCCAGGATGCAGGGATGCCGGTGAATAGACATTGTGGGAGAGGAGTAAAGTGGTTCAATCTGTTCTGGCCTCCAACTTTTTACTTTAGAGATGATTACGGCTTTCAGTTCCTCCCGGTTTGCCTAATGGATCTTAATTGTGCCGTGGGGCTTTTGTTCTGAAGGAAAGTGACAGCACGAATCTGAGGAATGCGTTTCCAGGAAGCCAAAGTGCGCTCAGCCGCGTTTCAGACAGAAATTAATATTATCAAAGCAAATTACTGCGGATGCTGGAAACAAAAACCAAAAATGCTGGAAAATCTCAGCAGGTCTGACAGCATCTATGGAGAGAGAATAGAGCCAACGTTTTGAGTCTGGATGACCCTTTGTCTCTGATGGCATGGTGGTACAGTGTTTAGCACTGCTGCCTCTCAGCGCCAGGGACCCGGGTTCAGTTCCGGCCTCGGGTGACTGTGTGGAGTCTGCACGTTCTCTCCATGTCTCTGTGAGTTTTCTCCGGGTGCTCCAGTTCCCTCACACAGTCCAAAGATGTGCAAGTTAGGTGGATTGGCCATGCTAAATGTGTGGGATAGGGCGGGGAGAGGGCCTGGGTAAGATACTCTGTCATAGAGTCAGTGCAGACTTGATGGGCTGAATGGCCTCTTTCTGCACTGTAGGGATCCTATGCTTTGTGCTTTTGTGTGCTAGTTTGCTTCTTTTTCAGCTTATGTTGCTGGCCAGCAAAAATGTGTAAATCTGTCCCTGTCATCCAGTCTTTCCCTCGGCAAGTCCTCAGCTGTGCCTCCTTGTGGTGACTCTCAGAAACTGACTAAAGCTTCAGAGGAACCGGGAGAAGGCTTGGCCCCCAGACGTGTGGGCACGCCCTGGCACGTATGATCCAAACTCACTGCTGGGCCGAATAGCTCCACTGCCTTAAGACCATAAGACCATAAGACATAGGAGCGGAAGTAAGGCCATTCGGCCCATCGAGTCCACTCCACCATTCAATCATGGTTGATTTCAACTCCATTTACCCGCTCTCTCCCCATAGCCCTTAATTCCTCGAGAAATCAAGAATTTATCAATTTCTGTCTTGAAGACGCTAACGTCTCGGCCTCCACAGCCCTCTGTGGCAATGAATTCCACAGACCTACCACCCTCTGGCTGAAGAAATTTCTCCTCATCTCTGTTCTAAAGTGACTCCCTTTTATTCTAAGGCTGTGCCCCCGCGTCCTAGTCTCCCCTGCTAATGGAAACAACTTCCCTACGTCCATCCTATCTAAGCCGTTCATTATCTTGTAAGTTTCTATTAGATCTCCCCTCAACCTCCTAAACTCCAATGAATATAATCCCACGATCCTCAGACGTTCATCGTATGTCAGGCCTACCATTCCTGGGGTCATCCGTGTGAATCTCCGCTGGACCCGCTCCAGTGCCAGTATGTCCTTCCTGAGGTGTGGGGCCCAAAATTGCTCACAGTACTCCAAATGGGGCCTAACCAGTGCTTTATAAAGCCTCAGAAGTACATCCCTGCTTTTGTATTTCAAGCCTCTTGAGATAAATGACAACATTACATTTGCTTTCTTAATTACAGACTCAACCTGCAAGTTTACCTTTAGAGAATCCTGGACTAGGACTCCCAAGTCCCTTTGCACTTTAGCATTATGAATTTTGTCACCGTTTAGAAAATAGTCCATGCCTCTATTCTTTTTTCCAAAGTGCAAGACCTCGCACCTTGTGGATCCCTCGGGGGAGTCAAAGGCTAAAGGAGTAAACCCTGACAACGAAAAAAATCTGGACTGGAGCGGACTGATGTCTAAATATCTCACCTTTAACATTGCTGAAAAAAGAGACATCTTGCCAAAGTTTTTCTTCTTGCACTCACCAGGACAAATGAGTTCCAAATTTCAAACCATCACAACCTTTGGAGAAACGTGTACAGGTTGACTGAGGGGTTTCCATGGTGAAAGCAACTGAGAACTATGATCATCGCCCCCCACCCCAAGCTCCAGAGCATTGGACCCAGTCCCATTGTTTGAATGTAGATTTCAGATAACTGTCATAGAATCCCTACAGTGCAGATGGAAGCCATTCGGCCCATCAGTATCTGCACCAACAACAATCCCTTCCAGGCCCTATCCTACAACCCCATATATTTACCTCACTAATCCCTCTAATCTACACATCCTGGGACACTAAATGTCAATTTAGCATGGCCAATCAACCTAACCCGTACATCTTTGGACTGTGGGAGGAAACCGGAGCACCTGGAAGAAACCCACGCAGACACGGGGAGAACGTGCAGACTCCACGCAGACAGGCACCCAAGCCGGAAATTGAACCCGGGTCCCTGGCGCTGAGAGGCAGCAGTGCTAACCGCTGTGCCACCGTGCCGCCCTTTTGAAAGCCAAGATTGAATCTGCCTCCACCATGCTCTCAGGCAGTTACATTTCAGATACTGATCACTCCACGTATAATAAAGTTTCTCCCAACATTACCCTGTCGGCCCTTTTGCCAATTGGCTTAAACTGGTGTTGTCTGGTTCCTGTGATATTTCCACCAAACAGGAACAGCTTCTCCCTATTCCACACCTCCTCCTAATTCTGATCACCTCCCGTGAAACCTTCTCTCGACCTTCTCTTCTCCCCGGTGGGTAAATCCAGCCTCTCAGATCTACCCGTGGAACCGAAGACCCGCATCGTCGGAATCATTCTCGTAAACCTTTCCTGCGCCCTCACTGATCCCTTCAAATCCTACACATGCAGGAAAAATGGGGACTTGGGTCCAAAAGTAACGTTTGTGGATGTATTAGATATTTCTATTCTTATACATTTTCTTTTGCAAAACGCTCCCTTTCCACCCATTTTCAGTTTGATTTTCACAGAATCATAGAATCCCTACAGTGCAGAAGGGGCCATTCGGCCCATTGAGTCCGTACTGGCCACAATCCCACCCAGGCCCTATTCCCGTAACCCCGCATATTGACCCTGCTAATCCCCCGACACTAGGCTCAATTTAGCATGACCAATCAACCTAACCCGCACATCTTTCATCTCTAAACTCTCCCTTCCCTTTTCCCTCTAACTTTCCTCCGACACAGGCAATATTTCTGAGCTGTCACTGCCAGTTTTGATGAGTGTAGTAAAGTTGAAGGTTGTGGAAATGAATGATTTATTATGAATATAGTGTATATACAAGACGAGGGTCTGACAGGACTAATAGACAGTCTACTCCCTTCTCCTCCCTGGCTCCAACTGAAGTTCCTCCCCGTCCCAGGTCACGCGCCCTTGCTCCCGATTGGCTTGGCTTCCCCCATGGTCCTTCCATAGGGTCCGACCTGATCACATGTCCCGCAAAGGACAGCCTCCTTAAAGGGGGCACATTACCATAGTGAGGGTTCCAGAGATAAGCTGTGGAAGTCAAAGTTCCAAGTCTTACCAGCTTAGAAAAGAAGATACAACAGCAAAACCACGCAGATGCTGGAAACCAGCAACACAAACAAAAGCTGATGGAACATCGGTCCTGATGTAAGGTCATTCCACCTGAAACATTAACTCTATTTCCTTTCACCAGTGTTGTCTGACCTGCCCAGTTTTTCCAGCATTTTCTTTTAGTTATCTCGGGGGAGAAAAAATGAACTGCTGCCTCTCGACGTTAGGGAGCTGGGTTCGATTCCCGGCTTGGGTCACTGTTTGTGTGGAGTCTGCACATCCTCCCCATGTCTGTGTGGCTTTCCTCCAGGTGCTCCGGTTTCCTCCCCCACACAGTGGTTAGCACTGTTGCCTCACAATGCCAGGGACCTGGTTCAATTCCTGGCTTGGGTCACTGTCTGTGCAGAGTCTGCGTGGGTTTCCTCCGGGTGCTCCGGTTTCCTCCCACAGTCCAGAAGACATACTGGTTAGGTGCATTGGCCATGCTAAATTCTCCCTCAGTGTACCCGAACAGGTGCCGGAGTGTGGCGACTAGGGGATTTTCACAGTAACTTCATTGCAGTGTTAATGTAAGCCGACTTGAGACACTCATAAATAAACTTCAAATGTTGTGCAGATTAGGTGGAATTGCCATGCTAAATTGCCCCTTAGTATCCAAGATGTAAAGGTTTGGGGCATTAGTGGGGTAAATCCCTGTTTGGGATGCTCTGTCGGAAAGTCGGTACAGACTCAATGGGCCGAAAGGCCTCTTTCTGCACTGTAGGGATTCTAATTTCACCAGAATACTTACCCGCTAGTTACTGAAATTAGGACAAACCTCTACCATCATCGTTGTGACGTCTCTTGGGTGGTTCTGGCCATGGCACAGTCTTCTTGTCCGAAGGTGAGCTGCCACAACTTTACTATCTGCAATCAGCCTTTCCTGGGTCAGTGTTGGAACTTAGTTACTGAATGTGCTTGATGCTCCCATCTTCACCCACTTGCCACTTCAGAAGTGGGCCTTCCTCTACAGTGAGGCAAGACCAGAGATTTGCCTGGAAACTTACTGGCTGTTTCCTGAGGTCAGTGACCTGGATGTGAATGGGGAAGGGGCGAGGACATGTTGGTATCTGTAGACACAGGAGTAGGAAGGCAACAAACACAGCTGAGCACCTTCTTAGTGTTCGCTGCCTCGAGCTAATACCAAAAATGAAATTGCAGCTTTGGAACAGTTTCAGCTGTTCTTGACTGATGTCAATATGGTGTTTAAAGTCTTTGTAGGACTTCAAAAATCCTATACATAGCTCATCTTCTGTAATTCAAGCTTCTGAAGCAGCTATTTTTGCATCCTGGCTGAGCTACGCAGCATTTTATCAGCAGTTTGTCAATATCCAGGTCTTCCTGGTGTAGCTAACACAAAATAGATTTGATATCCCAGTCTCATCAAAGAGAATGAAGACTTTGCAAGCACGAGCTCCGATTCCATTGGCTACTCTGTCTTCCCTCACCAACTGAGGATAGCTGAGTGTGTCAGCAATTGTAATCAAATAGCGTTTAGAGAATTACTAATCTTCAAACGATTCAGTATTTAGATCCTGGCTGTCTCCAGTGATATTTCTCGAGCAGAATGAACACTTTGTAAAGACGAGGTATAAACCTTGCAAGGAATCCATTTCATTATTTTTTCCTTACTGACGTGGATGCCTTAATGAATCCTGTAGTGCAATACAGGGTTACTTTATACAAACAGAAGTGTTCTTTTATATTGTCATCCAATTTCTGTTACGTTATCCAGTCAATAGAATAATGAGACAAAAGCAGAAAATGCTGGAAAATCTCAGCAGGTCTGACAGCCTCTGAAACCGTTTATAAGAGACAGTTTATTTATCACAAGTAGGCTTACATTAACATTGCAATGAAGTTACTGTGAAAATCCCCTGGTCGTCACACTCCGGCGCCTGTTTGGATACGCAGAGGGAGAATTTAGCACAGCCATTGCACCTAACCAGCACATCTTTCGGGCTGTGGGAGGAAACTGGAGCCCCCGGAGGAAACCTACGCAGACACGGGGAGAATGGGCAGACTCCACACTGCCAGTGACCCAAGCTGGGAATCGAACCCGGGTCCCTGGCGCTGTGAGGCAGCAGTGCTAGCTGACTGTGCTACCCCTATGGAGAAAGAACAGAGTTAGCATTTCAAGTCTGGATGACCCTCCTTCAGAGCAGGTCCATCCTGAGTTGATGACTCAAAATGTTGGCTCTATTCCCTCTCCACAAATGCTGTCAGACTTGCTGAGATTTTCCAGCATTTTCTGTTTTTGTTTCAGATTCCCGCATCCACAGTATTTTGCCTTTTGTAAAAGAATAGTGAGTTTCAATTTATTGCCATATCCTCAGCCTGAAGATCGAGAACAACTGATTGGTGAGCTGTATATTCAAACCCTTTTCCCTTGCCCCTTCTCTCTCCTGCTTTGTGCCAAGTTTGAGTAGCTTATGGATTTCTTTGTCTAAAATGGAGTATTCTGGTTCCATTATCTTCCTCTTCCCAATGATCCCAGCTCAAATCCTGGCCTTTCATTACCTTCCATCCCCTCTCTGGTCCTCCTCACTCTCTGAGAACTCTTCTTTCCGATGAGACCAGCCTCTGGCCACCATTGTGACCTCTTCCCCCATCCACCTCCTCAAAGCTGAATCACCCTTTCTGGCATTGTCAATGGCTCCTTCTGTTCAGGAATTCTCCCTCTTGCCCACAAATCCATTATCATCACCCCTTCCCAAAAAAACCTGTCCAGCTGCAAACCAATTTTTAACCTTGTGGTGAACCATCGTTGGTTCCCACTAGATAGTACTGAGCCAGGGTCTGGCCAGTACTACAAGTATGTATATATGTTGCTGTTGGGGTTAGGGATGGGTTGTTCTACTTGTTGCTGTTGGGGTTAGGGTTGGGCTGTTACACTTTGTATTATAGTTATTATGGTACATTCCAGTCGGGCTCCGCCTCCTGGGAGAGGTATAAAGGTCACTGCTCTGTCTGGGACCCCTCAGTCTGGGATCGTGTATATAATTAGTAGCTTTGTTGTAACAGCAAATAAAAGCCTTTATTTCCTGAGCATTTCAAGCCTCGTGTGTGATAACGCGCATCAAACCTCTCCACGTATTCCAAGTTCTTTGAATGTGTTGACGGCTTTTAACCGGGTGTCTCCTTCTCTCACAACTCGGTTTGGGATGTTTTCTGACACTCGCGCTGCCTTGGTCAAAGTCGCCATTGATTATCTTCAGTGATGGTGACAATCGTCACCTCCTTTCAACTTGGTCAACCTCCCCTCCCCTGTCCGACTCAATGAGACTGCCTGTGTGTGATTCATCAATGGCCTGACCCAAGAAGGCCAGCATGACTCCTGCAATGACCCTTCCGAGGGCAATTAGGGATGGGCACCAAAAACTGGGCCAGCCAGCGGTCCTTGTGAAGGATTAAATTGAAAAGGTCTTCCTCTTCACCTTCACCACCTGAGAATTGGCACTGACTTTGCATTCTCAGTGGGTTACATTTAAGACCCCTCCAGGACTTTGCCCCATCTTACCACAGCTATCCTCTTCCCAATATGCTTCCCCCCTCACCATCTCACCCAATCCCCTCCCATGTCTCTGGCTTGGAGATGCCGTGGGTCACCCTTTCTTCGGTTCAATCTTAGATGGTGGAAATTTCCGTCGCTGTTGAGGCTTAATAGCTGGCATTTGCCCCACTCTGTCCATCCCACCACATTTCAGGCCCTTGTTCATAACCAGATTTCTGTCACTTGTTCTTAATCCTCCTGAAAAGACTCAGCAGCTTGACTCACCTTGTGAGGAACCTTCAGATCTTTTTCTGGGTTAAAGGTGTCGTATAAATGCAAATTGCTTTTTTTTTTACATTTTTAATCACCATGAATCAGCTCTATTACACATTTAGCGTGATGGTTAACAGTTTTGGTTAATGGTATTGAAGAGCTGGACGTGGAAAGGGTGTTTCCTCTTGTGGGTGAGTCCAGAACCAGGGGACACTGTGTTAAAAATGAGGAGGTCACCCTGTTAAGGACAGACATGAGGAGAATTTGGATCTTGGAGGATTGTGCAACTTTGGAACTCTCGGGCCTCAGAAGGCGGTGGAGGCGGGGTCACTGAATATTTTTGAAGCCGGGGTAGATAGGTTCTTTATCATAGAATCCCTACAGTGCAGAAGGAGGCCATTCGGCCCATCGAGTCTGCATCGACCACAATCCCACCCAGGCCCTACCCCCACATATTTTACCCGCTAATCCCTCTAACCTACGCATCTCAGGACTCGAAGGGGCAATTTTTAACCTGGCCAATCAACCTAACCCACACATCTTTGGACTGTGGGAGAAAACCGGAGCACCCAGAGGAAACCCACGCAGACATGAGGAGAATGTGCAAACTCCACACAGACAGTGACCCGAGTTTGCACATTCTCCTCGTGTCTTGTTAGGGAAGGGAGTCAAAGGTTAGTGGAGGTCGATGGAAATGTAGAACTGGCTATAGGCTGGGTGCAGTGAGGCGGGGTTAGAAAGGACATCTTCATCTCTCTCTGCACAACACTCGCTTATAGGTAATGGATGAGTCTTCGATGGATTCAACCCTCATCACGAGCTCCCTACAGCACATTTTCAACTTTTGATTCTTTCACAGGGTGTGGATGTCATTGGCCAACTTCATTGCAGTGTTAATGTGAGCCTACTTGTGATACCAATAAATAAATGTTTAGCTTTTAGATCAACCATGATCTTATCAAATGGCGGAGCAGGCTCGAGGGGCCGAATGGTCTACTCCTGCTCCTATTTCCTATGTTTGTAACACAGCAATTGAACCTAACACAAAAGCTCAGCCTAGGAGATAACCCGTCCTTTATGTAACCCCAACTCACGGCCCAGCAGTTACCCATCCACAAAACAGGCCCTTCCTTATAATCAAACTGACAGAGGATTGACGTGTAACTCGGAGGGTTCTCATTTAACCCCAGGGTGCTGTTCCCCGGAGGACATTGATGGCCCCTCCCTCCTGTGAATGTAGATTTGCAGAGTCAAAGTTGCTTCACCACCAGGGGTCCCCATAACCTTCAATTAACCATCTAACCGCCTTCGGTTTCTATAGCAACCGGCCTGTCCAACTCCCTTGGGACTGGTGACAGTCACAACGGATAGTTCCCCTCATTTCCAGCCAGTTTGATGTGTTCCTGGATGAGCAACACTAACCAATCGAGTGGAAGTACCCAGTACCCATTAATTACTCCGAGCGCCCCCGCCCCCCCCACCTTATCCAATTCTTAATGCATTGTTCTTAAAAGATTGTTGCACTGAATCCCCACAACACATCCTGCTCCCCTGCCAGATGGGAATGTAAATACCATTAATAAATGCTTCAGAAGCCCCCGACATTGACTTATCCATTTTTATATTTAAGAACACGGATTCCTTTCACCAGGTTTAAGGGTCGCTAACAGCGGGTATCCACTGCAGGGCACTATGTAAGCGGACAACAGCACATCATTGATTCAAAGAAAAAGGCAAGACTTGCATTTATATAGTGCCTTTCACTGCCACAGGTCGTCCCAAATGTTTTATGACCTATGAAGTACTTTCCTAGTGCAGCCGCTGTTGCGATGTGGGAAAGGTGGCAGCCAGTTTGTGCACAGCAAGCTCCCACAGACAGCAATGTGATGATGACTGTAACTAGGTGAGTGGATAATCTATTCACTCGGATGCTGATTAAAGGGTCAATATTGATTTGCATGTCCCTTGAAGTGAGGAGGATCCTTGCCACAGAATACAGCCTGTTACAGGTGAGATAGCGAGCGGACAGGTAGATTACAGGTGAGATTGGGAGCAGACAGGTGGATTACAGGTGAGATTGGGAGCAGACAGGTGGATTACAGGTGAGATTGGGGGCAGACAGGTGGATTACAGGTGAGATTGGGAGCAGACAGGTGGATTACAGGTGAGATTGGGAGCAGACAGGTGGATTACAGGTGAGATTGGGAGCAGACAGGTGGATTACAGGTGAGATTGGGAGCAGACAGGTGGATTACAGGTGAGATTGGGGGCAGACAGGTGGATTACAGGTGAGATTGGGAGCAGACAGGTGGATTACAGGTGAGATTGGGAGCAGACAGGTGGATTACAGGTGAGATTGGGAGCAGACAGGTGGATTACAGGTGAGGTAGCGAGCGGACAGGTGGATTACAAGTGAGATAGCGAGCAGACAGGTAGGTTATAGGTGAGATTGGGAGCAGGCAGGTAGATTACAAGTGGGATTGGGATCAGACAGGTAGATACCAGGTGAGGGGCATCTCCAGGTAAATGGTTTATCTTTGCATTCCAAAACGAATGAGTTCCATGAGTAAGTTGTGCATTAGGACAGAGGAGGAGAAGTTGAAATTGGTTTAGTGATGATGGTATCCTTCACCGATGCCCATCATCAAAGTTACATAAAAACCAATGCACAAAGTAACAGCTCACTCCTTCCTGGGCTCAGTCGCTTGAATGTTTGGTGATGTTGATGAGATTTGAGTTGGTTTGGAGTCAAGACATGAATCCTAGTCACACCTGGTAATTCCCAGTGCTTAATACATGAGAGCTCAGTATTAACGCTTCGGGTCGTGACCTTTCATCATGGGTCTGACAAAAGGTCACCCACCTGAAGTGTCAACCGTTTCTCTAGCTCCTCCGAAACTGGTGAACCTACTGAATCTTTCCAGCATTTTCCATCTCCCTTTCCGATTTCCAACCTCTGTCATGTTTTGCTTCTGTACTTGGAAGCTCTCTGCTTGTTGGAACCACTTTGTTTCTGGGTAGTAGGGGGGCGGTTAGCTCACATGTGGCTCCGAGCCACAGTTTGGGTTTGATTCCGGTTCCTGCTGCTTGGGACCTGCTTCTTTGCCCTAACTCTGAGAGCAGAAAGCAATGGTAAACTGCAACTGACAAAAACTGCCAAGAAAACAGCTCAGGATGAAGCATCAGCAGAGACGGAGCCAGGGATTTGAGTTTGGGCAGAAAGCTCATGGAAATAATCTTAGCATCTAAAGAAGTGTCACAAATTCCTTTTGTTTAAAGCACTTGTTTCAGCCTCAGTATTAAATTCAGCGCAAAAACCTGTTGTTTTAAATTGAAAGTAATCATTTTGTTCTCCATTTCAATTCTGCAAAGGCAAGACTCCCTTTTACATCTTTTCAATAGTTCTTCAATAAACCTGGCAGCACTTTCTTCATTAATGCTCTTAACCTTTCCCCAGACACTCTGTAAACTACAACGGAAATTCTGCCCCATTGTATAAATGTGGTTCCATTCGCATTTGCAATGGTTAACTATCGGAAAAAAGCGAAGCCATTGTCTCTGCTCCCGTTCCCAATGCTACACACTCCATTCCTCTCCCTGCAACAGTTTTGGGATGTAGTCACTCCATTTGCAACCTTGCTGACCTTTTTCTGACCTCATGTTTGCACTATCACTAAGACCGCCTAATTATATCTCGGCAACCTTACCTGACTTTGCCCCTGTCTCAGTTCATCAGCTGAAGCCCTCTTTCATGCCTTTGTTACCCCTAGGATTCCTGGACCCCCCCATGACCCCTGGATGATTTCCTATCTTCTACTCTCCAAACACTCGAGGTCACTCAGAATTCTGATGCCTGTGTCTGAACTCATGCCAAGTCCCATTCCCCTATCGCCCCCCCAGTGCTCTTTGACCTACACTGGCTTCCAGTCAAGCAATGTCTTGATTTTAAAATTCTCATCCTCATGTTCAAGTCCCTCCATGACCTTCTCCCTCCCCATGTCTGTAATCTGCTCCAACCCAGAACCCTCTGAGGTCTCTGCGTGCCTCTAATTTGGAAGGAGTAATTTGACAAGGAAGTGTACTGCGAAAGGTCTGACACTGGGAAGCTCCGAAGAACAAAGGGACCTTGGCGTGTTTGTCCATCGATCTCTGAAGGCGGAAAGGCAGGTCAATAGGCTGGTGAAAAAGGAGTATAGCACACTCGCCTTTATCCATCGGGGTATAGGTTACAAAAACAGAGAGGTCACGATGGAGTTGTATAGAACTTTGGTGAGGTCACAGCTGGGGTACTGTGTGCAGTTCTGGTCGTCACATTATAGGAACAATGTGATTGCATTGGAAGGGGTGCAGAGGAGATTCACCAGGATGCTGCCTGGGATGGAACATTTAAGTTATAAAGAGAGTTTGGATAGGTTTGGGTTGTTTTCTCTGGAGCAGCGAAGACAGAGGGACGACCTGATTGAGGTGTACAAGATTATGAGGGGCATGGACAGGGTGGATAGGGAACAGGTGTTCCCCTTAGTTGAATCAGTTATGAGGGGACACAAGTTAAAAGTGAGAGGTTTAGGGGATTTGAGGAAAAACGTTTTTACTCAGAGGGTGGTGACGATCTGGAATGCGCTGCCTGGGAGGGTGGTGGAGGTGGGATGCCTCACATCCTTTAAAAAGTACCTGGATGAGCACTTGGCACACCATAACATTCAAGGCTATGGGCCAAGTGCTGGCAAGTGGGATTAGGTGGGCAGGTCAGGGCATTTCATGTGTCGGCGGGGACTCGATGGGGTGACGGGTCTCTTCTGTACTGTAGTATTCTGTAATTCTGGTCTCTTGAGCATCCCCCATTTAATCACCACCCCCACTCCCATTACCTCTGGAATTCCCTTTCTAAATCTCTCTATCCCTGCGTTCTTTTCCTCCTTTAGGACTCTCTTAAAACCTACCCCTTTATCCACGCTGTTGGTCACCTGACCTGATGGGTGAGATTCTCCGGCCTCCCAGCGCGTTTCCCGTCGGCGGAAGGTGGCGCGTTGTTTGTTAGTGGCGGGTTCTCTGGGAATTCCCATTGACGTCACCCCTCCCTGCTGGCGGGAAACCTACGGGGGGTGGGACGGGGGCACTGCCAACGGGACCAGAGAAACCTGCTGGCGTGAATGGCTGGGGAATTCCGGCCAATATCTCCTTACGTTGCCTGGTGTCTTATTCGCTCCTGTGAAGCACCTGGGAGAATTTCATTAGGTTACAAGGAGCGAGGTAAATATATTATTATTTTGTTCGCGGGTTTGTTTTATCACAATCCTATGCATCTTTGGCAATGAGATAATTAACCTCCCGGAACACTTCCTTTAATTGCTTCCTTTGGGAAGTTGATGGGAAAGTATCAAAAGCTTTAATTGGCGTTTGGTCCAATTTAGAGGATTTCCTGACACTAATTTCAACTTTTCCTTAGCTTCCTTTGAAAACTCTCTCACTGTTCTGATGAAAGGTCATTATTGACCTAAAACATTGAGCGGGATTTTCCGGCCGTGCTCGTCCCGAAACTGGAAAATTCCACCCGAGGTCAACGGACCTTTCCATGGTCTGTTCTTCACCCACTCCGATTGGCGGGTGGAATGGGAAAATTCGCCCCGTTAACTCTGTTTATCTCTCTCCGGTGCTGCCAGACCTGCTGAGTAGCTCCAGTATTTTCTGTTTTTATGGATCATAGAACATAGAACATTACAGCGCAGTACAGGCCCTTCGGCCCTCGATGTTGCGCCGACCAGTGGTACCAATCTAAAGCCCCTCTAATCTACACTATTCCAATATCATCCATATGTTTATCCAATAACCACTTGAACGCTCTCAACGTTGACGAGTCCACCACTGCTGCAGGCAGGGCATTCCACGCCCTTACTACTCTCTGAGTAAAGAACCTACCTCTAACATCTGTCCTATATCTCTCACCCCTCAATTTAAAGCGATGTCCCCTCGTGCTAGCCAACACCATCCGAGGAAAAAGGCTCTCACTATCCACCCTATCTAATCCTCTGATCATCTTGTATGCCTCTATTAAGTCACCTCTTAACCTTCTCTCTAACTATCTCAGATTTCCAGCTCTTATTTTGCTCTTGAAAGTTGCTAGAATGTTCAGCACTGACACAGCATGTGTGTCTGGAGGCAACACGCCTGATTTCATGTGTGCTCAGACACTCATTTCATGGAGTGGTTTTACGTGACAAAGGAGATGGTGAGGCTCTTGTATTCAATCGTTCTAACTCTGGTAGGCTAGATCACAGCATTCTGGATCTATCCATTTAACCTGCTGTGGGTCTGCTCTGAAGTATGAGACAAAATAAGTTTCCAATGCTGTTATTTCACAGTATTCATGCTCTGGGGAGCTGGTACAATAAGCTCCAACGTGACTAACTGTTGAAACAAGACAGCAACAGGGTATTTTGCACCACAGAGGGTGTGACTTACAACCTGCTCCTTGGACTTTGCCAAGACTGCGATGTAACAAGGTGTAAGCAGGAAGTTAACAGTAGTCTGGGCTGTTATAGTTCCTGATTACCTCTCTGAAGGAGCAAATGTTCCTTGGACATTGCATCTCCCTGTAAAACTAAATCACTTTGTGTCCATATGCAGCAAGACCTGACCAATATTGGGTTGATAATTGGCATGGTGGCACAGTGGTTAGCACTGCTGCCTCACAGCGCCAGGTACCCTGGTTCAATTCCCAGCTTGGGTCACTGTCTGTGTTGAGTTTGCATGTTCTCCTCGTGTATGCGTGAATTTCCTCCAGCTGCTCCGGTTTCCTCCCACTGGCCAACGATGTGTGGGTTAGGTGGATTGGCCATGCTAAATTTCCCTTTAGTGTCAGGGGGGGACTAGCTAGGGTGGGGTTATGGGGATAAGGCCCTGGGTGGGATTGTGGTTGATGCAAACGCGATGGGCCGAATGGCCTCCTTCTGCACAGTAGGATTCTATGAAAGTTTTAAAAATGTAGTTGTTCATGGGATGTGGGCATCGCTGGCTAGACCAGCATTTATTGCCCATCCTTAATTGCCCCTTGAAAAGCTGATGAAACTGCTGAAATCCCTGAGGTGTAGGTACACCCACAGTCCTGTTAGGGAGGGAGTTCCAGGATTTTGACCCAGCGACAGTGAAGGATCGGTAATATATTTCCAAGTCAGGAGAGTGAGTGATTTGGAGTAGAACCTGCAGGTTGTGGTGCTGCCTTGAATAAGATGCCTTGTCCTTCTTGGATCTCATTTTTGGGAGGTGCTGTCGAGGGAGCCTTGTTGAGTTGTTACAGTGCATTTTGTAGATGGTGCAGACGGCTGCCACTGTGCATTGGTGATGGAGGGAGTGAATGTTGAAGGTGGTGGATAGGGTTCCCATCAAGCTGGATATTTTGTCCTGGATGGTGTTGAGCTTCTTGAGTGTTGTTGGATCTGCACTCATCCAGGCAAGTGGAGAGTATTCCATCACACTCCTGACTTGTGCCTTGTAGATGATGGACAGGTTTGGGG
This sequence comes from Mustelus asterias, assembly GCF_964213995.1. Taxonomy (NCBI): domain Eukaryota; kingdom Metazoa; phylum Chordata; class Chondrichthyes; order Carcharhiniformes; family Triakidae; genus Mustelus; species Mustelus asterias. The sequence goes on from NC_135802.1 coordinate 159,331,660, forward strand.
AGTCAGGAGGTGAGTTATTCTTTGTAGAATGCCTAATCTATGACCTGCTCTTGTAGCTACAGTATTTATATTGCTGGTGCAGTTCAGTATCTGGTCAAGACACAGAAGTGCACCAGTGACATGGTGGCACAATGGTTAGCACTGCTGCCTCACAGCACCAGGGACCCGGGTTCAATTCCAGCCTCAGGTGACTGTGTGGAGTTTGCACATTCTCCCCATGTCTGCGTGGGTTTCCTCCAGGCGCTCCGATTTCCTCCCACACTTCAAAAAAGTGCAGGTTAGGTAGATTGACCATGCTAAATTGTCCCCTAGTGTCAGGGGGATTAGCAGGGTAAATATGGGGAGGATTACAGGGATAGGGCCTGGGTGGGATTGTTGTCAGTGCAGGCTCAATGGGCCGAATGGCCTCCTTCTGCAGTGTAGGGATTCTATGAAGGCGTTGATTATGGGGGATTCAGTGATGGCAATGCCATTGAATGTCAAGGAACAATAGTTAGATTCTCTCTTGTTGGAGATGGTCATTGCCTGGCACTTGTGTGGCAAGATTGAGGTCTGATCACACCATGGCCAAGATTAGCACCTTTGTATTCTGCAGAAACTCCACGTGGATCAAAAATAACATTTGACATGTGTCATGTGTTAGACTCCTGTCAAGGGTGATGGCGGGAGAGTAGAAGCGTGGCATTTATACAGAGGATCAGCTGTGATCATAGTGAATGGCACAGCAGGCTCAAGGGGCTGAATGGCCTCCTCCTCCTCCTCCGTTCCTAGAGAGCGAGACATTTATTTTTGGGAGAAGCGTCTGGAGTTGAAAGAGTTAATCGCAACAATTCCCGAGTGACGAGTGAATTTTAATTAAGCAGACTTTAAAACTAATTGATCTGAAGCCCTTGAAAAGCTCACTAAAATGAACAGATTATTCATGCTCTGCGTTGTAAATTGACATTTGCCCTGGGGAAGAAACTAAATACATTGGACAATAAGGGCTGAATTGTCATGATTTCAGGACAGTAAAATTATAAATGATACAGTCTATAAACTGACAGATGCTTGTGGCAGGATATTACGGACAGCCTGGAGTGCTGCATGTATGATAGAGAATCCTATGCTAATGACACAGTGACTTGGCTTCAGTCTTCTATTCATGGTAGGCAGCAAAGTAGACCAACAAAAAAAGAACAGCATCCAAAAGATGTGTAACAACTGAGAAACAGATTTATCGAAAAGACCTAATCAACAGCCATTGTACAAACGGCACCCGTCCTCCAGAGGTACAGTCCCCTGAGGAAAGCCAATCATAAAAACATTAGGAGACATTTACATCATTATTTTCTTTATTTCTGCTCGATTTGAGTGCCGTTACAAAGCACGGTGACAAAAGAACTCAAGAGCAAGCGGAAAGGTTAATTTTTCAAGCAAATTACTGCCGAAGCTGGAATCTGAAACTAAAACCAAAAATGCTGGAAAATCTCAGCAGGTCTGACAGCCTCTGTGGAGAGAGAATAGAGCCAATGTTTCGATTCAGGATGTTCGAAATGTTGGCCCTATTCTCTCTCCGCAGATGCTGCCAGTCCTGCTGAGATTTTCCAGCATTTTCCTTGTGTGAGAAAGTAATTTATTGAACATTGCAAAATGCACCATGTGATTATCGTTTGATATCCCAGTCAGGAACACATAAAGTGAAGATGCTAAAAAAGAGGATTTGCATTTACATAGAATCATAGAATAACTACAGTGCAGGAGGAGGCCATCCAGCCCATCGAGCCTGCACCGACAACAATCACACACCGACTCTATCCCTATAACTCCACATAAAACCCACCAACGCCTCTACAACACCCCTCCTTTCTCAGGAGACTAAGGAAATTTGGCATGTCAGCTACGACTCTCGCTAACTTCTACAGATGCACCACAGAAAGCATTCTTTCTGGTTGTATCACAGCTTGGTGTGGCTCCTGCTCCGACCAAGACTGCAAGAAACTACAAAAGGTCGTGAATGATGTCCAGTCCATCACGCAAACCAGCCTCCCATTCCTTTACATTGTCTACACTTCCCGCTGTCTCAGAAAGCAGCCAGCATAATCAAGGATCCCACACACCCCGGGCATTCTCTCTTCCACCTTCTTCCGCCGAGAAAAAGGTACAAAAGTCTGAGATCATGTACCAACCGACTTGAGAATAGATTCTTCCCTGCTGCCATCAGACTTTTGAATGGACCTACCTAGCAATAAGTTGATCTTTTTCTACGCCCTAGCTATGACTGTAACACTACATTCTCCACTCTCTCCTTTCCTTCTCTATGAGTGGTATGTTTTGTCAGTTTCGCGTGCAAGAAACAATACTTTTCACTGTATGTTACTATATGTGACAATAATAAATTGAATCATATTTACCCTGCTAATCCCTCGACACTAAGGGGCAATTTAGCATATCCAATCAACTTAACCTGCACATCTAACCGGAGCACCAGGGGAGAACCACGCAAACAAGGGGAGAATGTGCAAACTCCACACAGACAGCCACCCAAGGCTGGAATCGAACCCAGGTTCCTGGCGCTGTGAGGTAGCAGTGCTAACCACTGTGCCATCATGTCGCTATGCACCACATGGTGCCTTTCACAACCTCAGGACATCTCACTTTCTTTGCAGCCAATGAAGTGCTTTTGAAGTGTGCTTAATGTTGTACAAAGATATGTAGAGGGACAGGTAGTATTGAGGAAGCAGGGGGGCTGCAGAAGAACTTGGACAGGTTAGGAGAGTGGGCCAAGAAGTGGCAGATGGGATACAATGTGGAAAAGGGTGAGGTTATGCACTTTGGAAGGAGGAATGGAGGCATAGACTATTTTCGAAATGGGTAAGATGCTTAGGAAATCAGAAACACAAAGGGACTTGGGAGTCATTGTTCAAAATTCTCTTACGGTTAACGTGCAGGTTCAATTGGCAGTTAGAAAGGCAAATGCAAAGTTAGCATTCATGTCGAGAGGGCTAGATGGGTTCTTGATTAATAAGGGGATCAGGGGTTATGGGGAAAAGGCAGGAGAATGGGGATGAGAAAAATATCAGCCATGATTGAATGGCAGAGCAGATTCGATGGGCCGAGTGGCCTAATTCTGCTCCCATGTCTTATGGTCTTATGGTAATGTAGGAAACAGGACAATCAGTTTGCGCCTGGATGCTGTAAGTGTCTAGAATAGGATTTGAATGCACCACCTCTGACTCAGAGGCAAGTCTGCTCCCAACTGGGCCGCAGCCGTCAGAGTGGGAAGAGGAAAGGAGCACCGGAAATTTTCAGAGTTCACCTTCGAGAGCAGAATTAAATGTTTTAATTCAGAGGTTAGTTACGGTTAATGTGTGGCAACGCAGCACTTTAACATCCCATGTGGCACAGTTGGAATTGTGGGATTTGTAAACACTTCATTCCCTCAAATGGTAACATCTTCGTGGCTACATTAATAATTTGTTATTCCTTCATGGGATGTGGGCATCGCTGAGTGGGCCAACGTTTGTTGCCCTCCCTAATGGAACTGAGTATCTCGCTTGGCAATTTCAGAGGAATTTAAGAGTCCACCACATTACTGTGGGTCTGGAGTCACGTGTAGGCCAGACCAGGGTAAGGACGGCAGATTTCCTTCCCTAAAGGGACGTTAGTGAACCAGATGGGTTTTGCAACAATTGATAGTTTCATGTTTGCTGTTACTGAGACTAGCCTTATATGGCAGTGGGTTCACTGCCCAGGGATTCTGGTGTACTGCTCAGCAGTTGCCAACTTGCGAAGGGTGACAGCATAGGCGGGCAGAGTGGTCAGATCGTGGCATCAATACGCATCTAAAATGTGCTTCCTGAGCTGCCATTTTGGATCTTGTAGGTCCTTTCCCACACACTTGCAGCTGAATAAAATAACACAGAAAATGCATCACATAAACTGCTGCCTGCTGGTGTTGGACGCTGGACTCCAGCCTCCTCCAACCCCATTGCATCCAACCCTGGCAACCTGCCTTTGCTTTCCTTACTCTCTTTTTTCTAGCTTCCCATTTAAATGCATCTATGTTATTCCTGTGATCGTGAGTTCCACATTCAGAGAATCATAGAATCCCTACAGTGGAGAAGGAGGCCGTTCGGCCCATCGAGCCTACACTGACAACAATCCCACCCAGGCCCGATCCCTGTAATCCCACATATTTACCCTGCTAAACCCCTGACGCTAAGGGGCAATTTAGCACGGCCAATGCACCTAACCCGCACATCTTTGGAATGTGGGACGAAACTGGAGCACCCGGAGGAAACCCACGCAGGCACGGGGAGAATGTACAAACTCCACACTGACAGTCAACCAAGGCCGGAATTGAACGCGGGTCCCTGGCGTTGTGAGGCTGCAGTGCTAACCACTGTGCCACCCCTTAGATAAGCCACTCCTTGGGTAAATACTTTCTCCTTAATTTCCTTTTTGAGTTTTTTAGTAACCATCTCAAAAATAACCATTAATGGCTTTGGTGTCTCTCTCTCTCTTCGCCCCTTCTCACTCCCCCACCACAAGTTGGCACATCTCTGTATCAATCCAATTAAACCCCTTCATAATTTTAAATACCGTGATGAGGCAGCTGCACATTCTTTGTTTTGGAGAAGAGAGGCCCAGCTTATTCAGTCTGCTCTGATCTGTGTAACCTCCCAGGTCTGCTAGCATTCTGCATTCCCTCTACGTCTAGTTACATCGTATGGAAAGCTGAACTGTGCATGGTACACCCATAAGACTGATCCAAGAAAGATTCTACGCAAGTCGAATATAACTTCCCTGCGTCGCAAACTGCCCTCACCCACCAACAGCATAGTGACAGGAGAAGGCTGTTTATCTCCTTGACGCTGTTCCATATGACCACGGCTGATCTGTTACCTAACTCCATCAAGCTGCCTTTGCCCCTTTGCTGCCATTGGCCAACACGGTGGCACAGTGGTTAGCACTGCTGCCTCACAGCGCCAGGGACCCGGGTTCGATTCCCTGTCACTGTCTGTGTGGAGTCTGCACATTCTCCGCGTATCTGCGTGGGTTTTCTCCGGGTGCTCCCACAGTCCGGTTAAGTTGCATTCGCCGTGCTAAATTTTCTCTCAGTGTACCCAAACAGGAGTGTGGCGACTAGGGGATTTTTACAGTAACTTCATTGCAGTGTTAATGTAAGCCTACTTGTGGCAATAATTAAAAAATGTTTTAAAACTGGATAATGAAAATCCATCAATCTCGGATCTAAAATTAACGATTGATCCAACACCAGCTGCCATTAGTGGAAAAGAGTTCTGAACCACCACAATGCTTTGCGTATCGGGATGTTTCTGAATTTCACTCCAAAAATACCTCACTCTAACCTTTAGGTGATGTCTCCTTGTCTCCGACCCCCCCCCCCCCCCCCTCCAACAACCAGGGGGAATTGTGCATTATTTAATGGAAGCGAACCAGAGTTTACATTTGCATTGCTTGAGGTTTGATGGGGGAGATAAGAAAATATGACTTTCTTTGATTTTGATTTGATTTATTATTGTCACATGTATTAGCATACAGTGAAAAGTATTGTTTCTTGCGTGCTACACAGACAAAGCATACTGTTCATAGAGAAGGAAATGAGAGAGTGCAGAATGTAGTGTTACAGTCATAACTAGGGTGTAGAGAAAGATCAACTTAATGAGAGGTAGGCCCATTCAAAAGTCTGGTGGCAGCAGGGAAGAAGCTGTTTTTGAGTCGGTTGGTACGTGACCTCAGACTTTTGTATCTTTTTCCCAACAAAAAAAGGTGGAAGAGAGAACGTTCGGGGTGTGTGGGGTCCTTGATTATGCTGACTGTTTTTCCGAGGCAGTGGGAAGTGTAGACAGAGTCAATGGATGGGAGGCTGATTAGCGTGATGGACTGGGCTATGTTCACGATCATTCATTCCAATCTGAAAGTTATTGGAGGTGACAGAGAGAGTGAGGTGATAATCATCCCTGGTCCTGATAATTAACAAGACATTTGGATTTCATTCTCACAGTTGGATTGCTGCCTTGCAATGCTCTCCGATCTCTTTGATATTCCCAATCTATCTGAAACACCAGGAGCCAAGAATCCATGATTTATTTTTAGTTTCTGTCAGAATATATCAAGACTTGAACAACCCCCCCAGTGTTGGCAAACTGTTGGGTTCCAAGAGAAACTTAGTTTGTGGAACGAGAGACTTTTGCATTGTCATTCCCCGGGATTAATCGAGGCATTGATTTACAGGTTGAATAGAATAGTTACGATGTTCATTCAGTGAAGGACAAAGTTGGAAGCTATCAATGTTTAAAAATCCTTTCAGAGGATGTGAGTCTTGCTGGCTGGGCCAGTATTCATGCAAACCAGCCTCCCATCCATTGACTCCGTCTACGTTGGCACAGTGGTTAGCACTGCTGTCTCACAGCGCCAGGGATCCGGGTTCGATTCCTGGCTTGGGTCACTGTCTGTGTGGAGTTTACACGTTCTTCCCGTGTCTGCATGGGTTTCCTCCCACAGTCTGTAAGATGTGCTGGTTAGGTGCATTAGCCAAGCTAAATTCTCTCTCAGTGTACCCGAACAGGCGCCATTGTGTGGCGACTAGGGAATTTTCACAGTAATCTCACTGCAGTCTTAATGTAAGCCTACTTGTGACACCTCATAAATAAATAACCCTGTGCCTCGGAAAAGCAGCCAGCATAATCAAGGACCCCGCGCACCCCGGACATACTCTCTTCTGTCGTCTTCCATCGGGGAAAAAGATATGAAAGTCTGAGATCACGCACCAACCGATTCAAGAACAGCTTTTTCCCTGCTGCCATCAGACCTTTGAATGGACCTACCTCGCATTAAGTTGATCTTTCTCTAAACCCTCATTGTGAATACAACACTACATTCTGCACCCTCTCCTTTTCTTCTCCTCTATGTACTCTATGAATGGTATGCTTTGTCTGTATAGCACAAGAAGCAATATTTTTCACAGCATACTAATACATGTGACAATGAATCAAATCAAATCATTAATTGCCCATGCCTAATTGCCCTGAGAAGGTGGTGGTGAGCTGCCATCTTGAACCGCTGCAGTCCATGTCAATTGACAAGTTAATAAACTACCATCAATGTATTGCCTTAAGGATACTGATGGCCTGGGTTGGTTTAACTGGCTGTGAATGAGCTGCTATCAGAGAACATTAAACAGAGCAGAAATAATTTTGTAAGGATTGGTTTTCCTTTAGTAATAGCATGAGACAAGGTCAACAGCTCTTTTGAAAGAATTTCAAATTGTGCTGACAGTTGATCAAGAGTTATAGAACATAGAACAGTACAGCACAGAACAGGCCCTTCGGCCCACGATGTTGTGCCGAGCTTTATCTGAAACCAAGATCAAGCTATCCCACTCCCTACCATCCTGGTGTGCTCCATGTGCCTATCCAATAACCGCTTAAGTGTTCCTAAAGTGTCTGACTCCACTATCACTGCAGGCAGTCCATTCCACACCCCAACCACACTCTGCGTAAAGAACCTACCTCTGATATCCTTACTGTATCTCCCACCACGAACCCTATAGTTATGCCCCCTTGTAATAGCTCCATCCACCCGAGGAAATAGTCTTTGAACGTTCACTCTATCTATCCCCTTCATCATTTTATAAACCTCTATTAAGTCTCCCCTCAGCCTCCTCCGCTCCAGAGAGAACAGCCCTAGCTCCCTCAACCTTTCCTCATAAGACCTACCCTCCAAACCAGGCAGCATCCTGGTAAATCTCCTCTGCACTCTTTCCAGCGCTTCCACATCCTTCTTATAGTGAGGTGACCAGTTATCTTTTGAACTGGTTCAACTAATAAAAGTAAAAAATCATTTTATGCAAATAAATATAATCTCATTGCTCACCGAGTTATTCCTTTCTAAAAAGGAATCTTCGTTGCAGCAAGCGGTCAGTTACTTGCAGTTGGGGCAGAAGATTGTAAAGAACGAAAAAAGAAACACAAGTCAGGTTCGAAAAAGCCATGGAGGGAAAGCAGGCTCCAAACATCCCGCTGTCGGCTGCCAGGCCGACTTGTTGACATCTCAGTGAAAGGTCGCTGTGCGACGCCAACCTGAAGCCACGCTGATGAATTGAGGCAGCTTTCAGTGGAAGACCAGAGAGGCGCCGGTGCTCCATCTCGCCTCCTATTGGCCCACCAGCCTTGGGGACCCTCTGTTAATTGGCCTCTTAATTTTTGAAAATTGCTTCCATGGTCTTCCACTGGCAACTCCGAGTTTCCAGCCTGGACTTCAATCAGGCACTGGGATCATGACCCTGGAACAGTAATCCAGCCCAATGTGGATTTGCGTGTGTTCATGTATGTGCGTGCTTGGGCATGCATTTGTGTATGTGTGTGCACATGTGTTCATGTGTGTACGCTTGCACATGCATTTGTGTATGTATGTGCGTGTGCACACGTGTGTTCATGTGTGTGTATACTTGTGCATGCATTTGTGTATGTGTGTGTGTGTGCATGCATCATGTATGTACAGCTTGTGCACGTGCATTCACTTGTGTGCATTTGTGTGTGTGTTTATTACCATTTCAAACACCCCTTCTAATCTCTGCCAGGTTCATGTTTTTCACGGGAGAAGCTGGTGGAGAGAAGATGTTTAGTTAAAGAACGAATAGTTGGCCCGTGGCTGCTTTTGGGAATTCTGCCATGAGGATCTTTGACTTTCAATAGCAGACAATGAAAATGCCACAAATGCGGGCAATGATTATGCCAGTTATTGGGGTGGCACGGTGGTACAGTGGTTAGCACTGCTGCCTCACAGTGTCAGGGACCCTGGTTCGACTGTGCGGAGTTTGCACGTTCTCCCCGTGTCTCCGTGGGTTTCCTCCGGGTGCTCTGGTTTCCTCCCACAGTCTGAAAGACGTGCTGGTTAGGTGCATTGATCCGAACAGGCGCCGGAGTGTGGCGACTAGGGGAATTTCACAGTAACTTCATTGCAGTGTTAATGTAAGCCCAACTTATGACACTCATAAATAAACTTTAAAAAAAAAGTTATTCCTGGATATGCTGGCCATTTCTGCATAGTCCACAAACAAGTTGTTGTCTCCAGAAAAAGCTGGTGATAAAAGCTGGCAGGGAGAATATGCTTTGCTGTGATTCAGCTCATTTAGTTTGACAGGTTTTAAGGCCAGCTGTCAGAATCAGATGTTGTGACAGGGGTTTTATAGTGTCAGTATGATTGGCACTGGTCACTGTGATAGAGGAGCCAGAGGCTGAGGGCCTGGAAGAATTTTGACACCTCCTGCTTGGCTGAACACAAGAAATAGAAGCTGAAGAATAAGGGCCAGAAGGAGGCCATTCGGCCCCTCGAGCCTGCTGCACAATTTGATAAGATTGTGGCTGATCTGATTGTGGCTTCAACTCCACTTTCCTGCCTGTCCCCCCCATAACCCTTGATTCCCTTGTGAGTCAAAACCTGACCTTGAATATGTTCAATGACCCAGCCTCCACTGCTGTCTGGGGAAGGGAATTCCAAATGCTAGCGACCCTCTGAGAGAAGAAATTCCTTCCCATCTTCATCTTAAATAGGAGATCCCTTATTCTGAAATATCCTCCCAGCATCTACCCTGTCAAGACCCCTCAGAATCTTTTGCGTTCTAAAAGCATCACCTCTCATTCTTCCAAACTCCAAAGGGTAGAGGCCCAACCTGCCCAACCTTTCCACATCAGACAAGCCCTGTCTGGAATCAGCCTGGTGAACCCTCTCTGAACTGCTTCCAATGGAAGAATACCCTTCCTCAGTGAGGTGACCAAAGCTATAGTGCCCGGATCTCACTGGATCTTCCCGAACACAAATTGGTGAGTTACATTGTCTCCAACAACGTTGCAGTCTCCAATAATTTTAATTACTAGTCCAGATAGCTTGTAAAGAGGAAAACAGTTCTTTCATTGAATTGATTGTTGGGTAAAATACAGACGATTTTCTTTATATTGAAATGCGTAGGTGTTAATTAAGTACACTAACTCCTCATTACCTCATTGGTCCCAAGGTCAGGACTGTAATTAATGGTTAATTAATTAGGGGCAGCTTTTTGGTTAAGATCAAGTGTTGTATCGACATCCTGCACTTGATAGAAGTCAATGACGTTACACTGAGGCTTCATTTGAAGCAATTTTTAAAAATGCCATCTAGGCCTTTTGGCTAAGATGCAAATGAGATCAAACCCTGGGTGGGGTGCAATGCTCGCTCCAATCAGCTTGGATCATGTAGATCAAGCCAAGACAGGAAGAGGCTTGCCTGTCTTGTCAGCTTGGATCTGGAATGTCTCGCTGGTCAAGACTTTGATTTGGACTTTGATAGGGTATAACTAAAAAAAAAGTGGTTAGCACTGCTGCCTCACAGCGCCAGGGACCCGGGTTCGATTCCCGGCTTGGGTCACTGTCTGTTTGGAATTTGCACGTTCTCTCCGTGTCTGCGTGGGTTTCCTACGGGTGCTCCGGTTTCCTCCCACAGTCCGAAAGACGTGCTAGTTAGGTGCATTGGCCATGCTAAATTCTCCCTCAGTGTACCCGAACAGACGCCGGAGTGTGGCGATTAGAGGATTTTCACAGTAACTTCATTGCAGTGTTAATGTGAGCCTACTTGTGACACCAATAAATAAACGTTAAACTTAATTTACTCTGCCAGTACGAAGACCTGGATAATGGGCCGAAAGCATCAATGAAACATGGATCATTGTCTCAACCTCAGTTTCTCCCCGAAATTGGTATTTTCTTTGAACCAGCTTTAAAAAATATAAAAGCAAAATACAATTGAAGTCATATTGAGGTATTTCCCAACATTTAAAACCAGCTGGGGTGATTAGGATGAAGGATGACAATGAACAAAGGGGGGAAAAAAAGGTCAAAATTAAAATATCTGTGGCAAACCATCCATCACTCTATAGAGAAATATAGGCCAAACACGGGCAATTGGAACTAGCTGTGGGCACCATGGTTGGCATGGAGCGGTTGGGCCGAAGGGCCTGTTTCCATGTTGTATGACTCTATGGGCGAGATGTTACGGCCTTGCTTGTCCCGAAACTGTAAAATTCCGCCCGAGTTCAACAGACCTTTCCATTGTCCGCTCCTCGCCCGTTCCGATTCCTGTGGAGGGCGGGGCAGTAACATTCTGGCCTATTACTCGCTCCATAACTGCAAGCAAGAGAACATCTTTTACTCAGGATGTTGGCTTCTGACCTGGTGAATTACTCACTAGGTTGGATGGATTAGCCATGGTAAATGTGTGGAGTTATGTGGATAGGGCAGAGAAAAGGGCCTGGGTGAGATACTCTGTCAGAGAGTTGTCGCAGACTTGATGGGCCAAATGGCCTCCTTCTGCACTGTAAGGATTCCAAGACTTGTGAGCACTGAATCTGTACACTGAGCTTACTGTTCGCACTAGAATCATTCCTTTGATGTTACTTTTATTCTTCTATGGGGTCTGGGTGTCACTGGCAAGGCCAGCATTTATTACCCAGAGAGGGCAACTATTGGTGTGGAGGTTGAATCATAGCCCAGGTAAAGACGGTAGATTTCCTTCCCTGAATGGCATCTATGAATCGGATGACAACAATCAAAGATAGTTTCATTAGCAATGAGAATTCCAGATTCATTAATTGATTACACGTTCTTCCAGCTCCAGTGGTGGGATTTGAACCCACGTCTCCAGTGCATTAGCCGTGCCCTTGGACTACCAGTCCAGTGATATTGCCACTACGCCACCAGCTCCTCTTTGACAATGTTGTATTGTTTAGTAAATACTTGCTGCCTATGAGGGTGCGTGGAAGCAGAGATGATGCATAATTTCAAAAGGAAAATGGATGGACAATTTAGGGAAATAAACCTGTGGGGGCTATGGGGGTGGGGGAATGGGACTTGCTGCTCAATGGGCCGAATAGCCTCCTTCAGTGCAATTCTTTTTATTCGGTGAGCGGATGTAAGTTGCTGGCTGGCCAGCATTTATTATCCCTGCCTAATTGCCCTTGAACTGAATGGCTTGCTAGGCCGTTTCAGAGGGCATTTAATAGTCAGCCACATTGCTGTGAGTCTGGAGTCACATGTTGGCCAGACCAAGTAAGGACGGCAGATTTCCTTCCTTGAAAGACATTAGTGAACCAGATGGGTTTTTTAATGACAATTGACAATGGTTTCATGGTCATCATTAGACTTTTAATTCCAGATTTTTATTGAATTCAAATTTCACCATCTGCTGCAGTGGGAATCAAATCTGGGTCCCCAGAACATGACCCTGGGTCTTTTGAATTATTAGTTCAGTGACAACACCAGTACACCACTGCCTCCCCATTCGTCTGTGCCTCTGACATTATTATACTGAACAGGACTCCATAATAATTCATGTTCAATCCTTCTCCAAGCAGCACCATAAACATTGCAGTGCACATTGCAAGGTGACCTTAACCAATGTAGTACATGGCATGACAGGTCAGTGGAATATTAATGCCAGTGACAAGTCATCAGGCTGGTGAACAATGTTCACAAAACCTGTGCTCGGAAGTAGGAATGAAGGGTTTTAGATTGAGTCAGACTATATATCTGTCTGATCTCTTAGCGTCAGGAGATTACCTCCGTGTGGATATTTATCTGCTGCCTCCAGCCATCTAGAAGGGAAAGGTCTAAGTGTTTACTTGATGTGTTCGCATCTCTTCCATAATAGAGAGAGGAAAGAGAGCGATGTGACCTTTTGGTGGCTTATGCCTGCCTGATGCAGGGATTTGAGCTGTCTGATTTTCATATAGATACAGAGGTTGTTTGGTGGGTTTGCCATCTGATCCCTAGCAAGCTGATAGAGGGACATATCCAGCCTTGTGTGATTGCTCAACTCTCTGCCAATCTCCAATCATCCTGCTCCGAATTAATCATCGAACGGTGTAGTTGGCAATAGACCACTTGCTCCTTAAGGTGAAAGGCACTCGATGATACTATGGGTGAAAGTTGGTTGAGATTATTCCAATGAGATAATGATTCCTTCACAGGGTCTCCTCAATGATTAATTATTGTATTTGAAAATGAGAATTCTATTGAGGTGGGTTTGGGAATCCAGAATTATTGTCGATATAGCCTGTCTCTAGTTTCTGGGATAGGGAGTAAAGACAAACAGGCTAATGGGAAAAGACAGACTCAGAAACCACAAAAGGAAAAGATAGGAGGCGACTTTATTTCTCCTTCTCTTCCTATTTGCGCTCGACAGGTCAGGGAAAGTAAATTTATTTGGGTGGCACAGTGGTTAGCACTGCTGCCTCACAGCGCCAGGGACCTGGATTCAATTCCCGGCTTGGGTCACGGTCTGTGTGGAGTTTTCACGTTCTCCCCGTGTCCGCATGGGTTTCCTCTGGGTGCTCCGGTTTCCTCCCACAGTCCAAAGATGTGCTGGTTAGGTGTATTGGCCATGCTAAATTGCCCCTTAGTGTCAGGGGGACTAGTTAGGGTAAATGCATGGGGTTATGGGGATAGGCCTGGGTGGAATTGTGGTCGGTGCAGACTCGATGGGCCAAATTGCACAGTGGGATTCTATGCTTCTGTAGCCTAATCAGCCTCTTTCTTGCAGCTCCTTGGGAAACTCTGGCTTCCTGGGTTTTGAGATGGATGATGAGTCCAATGTGGCGATCTGTCGATGTTGCCCTTTGTGGGGCAGGTGGCACCTCGAAGATTGGGTGGATGGATTATTTGGAGATGTACACCCACTCCCACCTGGGCTTCTGATGCCTCAGCTTCACCTCTGAACGTTCCTGACAAGATCTTCCCATGTTTCCGTGCCTTCCCGAATCGGCTTTCTCCACTTCGGTCGGTGTCACTCCTGCCCACTGAATCCTCCTTATAGAACTTGTCTGATTACCTCATTGGGAATGGAGCATCAGGGAGAGGTGGGGGCAATCATAGAACCCCTACAGTGCAGAAGGAGGCCATTCGGCCCATCAAGCCTGAACCGATCGCAATCCCACCCAGGCCCTATTCCCGTAAGACCACATATTTACCCAGCTAATCCCCTGACACTCGCATGGCCAATCCACCTAACTCGCACATCTTTGGACTGTGGGAGGAAACCGGAGCACCCGGAGGGAACCCACGCAGACACGGGGAGAACCCGAGGCCAGAATTGAACCCAGGTCCCTGGCGCTGTGAGGCAGCAGGGCTAACCGCTGTGCCACCGTGCTGCCCATGCAATGCTGCAAAGAGATCCTGTCTGAAGCTTCAGGAGTAAATGTGAAACAGGGTCATGTGACACCAATATGACATCAATTCCGTTTTCCAAGCTTACGACTGAATTGACACAAAGCCCTGCTCCTGTCCACAGACCACAGGCTGCCTTGCCTTCTGAGGCATCCATTTCAAACACTACTTAATATCTGAAGACATTGCTGGAAATATTTTGCTTACGGTAGATCTATGTGGAAGTGTGGATTGCAAAGTGTTTCCTTTGAGCTGAGGGGCTTAGATATATCAAGATTGTAAATGAGTTAAACTGGTGGGATTCTGAATATCAGTAAACCTCATGCCTCTCAGATGCCCTCTGTTCAATCTGTGACGATAATGTGCCTTTAAGAGATTGATTTGTTTCTTATGAAGGGGCTGTTTTAAAATTCAGCTCTGGTTATGGTGCCGATCTGTCTGCTTCAGGCAGCCTACATGCTGAGAATGCGGAAGAGTAATTGCTCCTAGTTATTGGGGTGTTTGTTTTAATCTGAGTTAATGCAGTTTTGTTATTTTTTTGCGTTGTACCCTGAGGTTTAAGAGTAGGGTTTAATTGGGTTGATAGACAAAGAGGAAGTCATGTGGGGCGGTATGGTGGTTAGCGCTGCTACCTCACAGCGCCAGGGACCCGGGTTCAATTCCGGCCTCGGGTCACTGTCTGTCTGTGAGGAGTTTGCACATTCTCCCTGTGTCTGCGTGGGTTTCCTCCGGGTGCTCTGTGGGAGAGATCCTGTCTGAAGCTTGCATGGGCAGCACGGTGGCACAGTGGTTAGCCCTGCTGCCTCACAGCGCCAGGGACCTGGGTTCAATTCTGGCCTCGGGTTATTGTCTCTGCGGAGTCTGCACGTTCTCCCCGTGTCTGCGTGGGTTTCCTCCGGGTGCTCCGGTTTCCTTCCACAGTCCAAAGATGTGCAGGTTAGGTGGATTGGCCATGCTAAATTGTCCCTTAGTGTCAGGAGGATTAGCAGGGTAAGTACAGGGGGTTACGAGGATAGGGTCTGGGTGGGATTATGGTCAGTGCAGGCTCGATGGGCCAAATGGTCTCCTTCTGCACTGTAGCAATTCTATGATTCTATGAATGAGTGGAGCTAGGTTTACAGAAGGAAAAAGCAGGCAATTGTCTGTTTGGATTTATAAGGAGCAGCACCTCTCTCTCTGGAGATTGAAATATGGGACCTGCTCGCAAATAGGGACCTCTCTCCTGAGGTGTTAAGAGGCTTGAGGACTAGCAGCCCATGGACCAACGTAAGCCTGTTGTTTGCTAACTGATTTCGAAGAGGTGTTTAGGTCCATGAGGCATATTGCTTAAATTAGAACTAATAGAGATAGATTAGCAGTTAAGAATTGTCACGTTTAAGTATTTCAATTCATAAAAGTTATGCCAATTCTGTTTTGTAATAGTTAAAATGCATTGTTGAATAAAGTTGGTTTTAATAAAAGCTTCTTCGTGAGTCAATAGAATCACACCTGATGTGAAACACCTTATGCTCACAATAGTTGGGGTCTAGGCTAACTTCGTAGGGTGCCCTGGGGTTTCTGAACTGGTCCCTGACACATCCCACACATCGCATTCAGGTGTCGCAGTAATCTGCTGCCCTGCCAAGTTCTGGAACTGCCCCAAGCCACCCTTCACACAACTTGGAAGAAAAATCCTCTGGCTTCCAAATACTTTCCTTTTCCTCAAAGCCCACCATGGCTGTCTCCTGTATCACTCCCTGCGCACCCTTCCTTAGAGAGTTGGAGCAGAGGGCAAGAGTTGGATTTGAAGTGGCTGTTCCTCCACTGTGAATAAGGAAGTGACTGGAATATCAAACCCTAGTTCTGAGCACACACACACACACATATTCATGTTACAACTATTCACATCAGACTTTTATCAAGTAGAACTAATGGTGAATTCTCAATAACGATTATATTTTTAGCATCATATTTTTGATTGAATTTTAATGAACTCTCGGCCGTATACTCGCCTTGCTGATAGAATGTTTAACAGCATTGACTTGGTGATGAGAAAGAGCTCTGTGGTCAGAATTCACTGCTGGCAATGTCAACGTGCAAATGATTAACACGTGGGGGCAGGTTTGTCCTCTTACTTGAGAGGTTAACTCACTCAAAGTAAGGCCATTAAATGTTCAGAATTGGTTTGTGCGTGATATTGCCCCATGTCTTGGAGAGCATTGTAGAGTTAAAGTTGTTTATTGGTCACAGGTAAGGCTTACATTAACACTGCAATGAAGTTACTGTGAAATTCCCCTAGTCGCCACACTCAGGCGCCTGTTCGGGTCAATGCACCCTAACCAGCACGTCTTTCAGACTGTGGGAGGAAACCGGAGCACCCGGAGGAAACCCACGCAGACACGGGGAGAACGTGCAAACTCCTCACAGACAGTGACCCAAGCTGGGAATCGAACCCGGGTCCCTGGAGCTGTGAGGCAGCAGTGCTAACCCACTGTGCCACCGTGTCGGCCCATGGTGTAGGTTAGGTGTTGGATGGACTGTAGAATAGAGAAGGAGGTGGAGACTGCAGGAGGTGAGGGGGTCCACAGTTGTGGGGTCCACACCTGACATTTTCTCTGTTCTGCCGTATGTTTTTATACTCCTTGTTCAGCAGTTAACGATCAGCCACAGATTGGGCCTCGACTTACAGCAGAAATGTCTATATCTTTAAACTTTGGTCAGGGCTCTGGTTTTTATTCTTCACCTTTCAGCCTCAGTATTTTCTTCATCAATTATGGGGAGGTGATGGCCTAGTGGTTTTATCGCTAGACTATTAATCCAGAAACTCGGCGAATCCCACCATGGCAGATGGCAGAATTTGAATTCAATAAAAAATATCTGGAATTAAGAATCTACTAATGACCATGAAACTATTGTTGATTGTCAGAAAAACCCATCTGTTTTTTTTTCTGAGCCTCCCAGTTGCTGTAAAGGAGACAAGAATTCTGCCTTTATTTCTCTGATCCAACTCCACACACAATTCTCCACAGTGCCACCTGTGGCCCCTTCATATATCAGTGACTTCTATTGAATAATTGACATCAAATTAGGACAAAATTGGAAGGTCTGTTAACCCATCCCTAACATGGTTCACTAATGTCCTTTAGGGAAGGAAATCTGCCGTCCTTACCTGGTCTGGCCTACATGTGACTCCAGAGCCACAGCAATGTGGTTGACTCTCAACTGCCCTCCAAGGGCATCTAGGGATGGGCAATAAATGCTGGCCAGCCAGCCACACCCATGCCTCACGAATGAATAAAATAAATATTTTAATTGATTTTTAAGTTGTAAGGACTTTGTGTGTGACTAAGGTTGATTTAAACTCTGCCCGTAAAGTGAGAACAGTGTTCGTGAAAGGAAAGCGGATGGAGTCAAAATTAAGTTTTGCAACTGCCCCCGACATTCCTTCATCATTTACGGCCATCGGGAATTTAACTGGAAATCATTTGGCTTCAGTCGAGGCTGCTATTCCAGGCCTCGGGCTGAGAATTATTATGATTCACAACCTTCTGAGTAAAGAAATTTTTCCACATCTCAGTTCTAAATGGCCGACCTCATATCCTGAGGTAATACCTCTTAGTTTTAGACTCTCTCAGTCGGTCAAGCTCTCTAATGATCCTATATGTTTCAATGAGATCAGATCTTATTCCTCAAACTCCTGAGAGTAATGGTCATTTGTCCCCTCTCTCTCTCTCTACATTCGGCAACCATCTCATCCAAGGAATCAATCTTTTGAATCATTTTTGTGTCCCCTTTAAGACAATTATCTCCTTCCTGAGGTACCAAGACCAGAACTGTACACAGATACAAGAGGTTCAGTCCTAATTTCTGTTTTCTATTCTTTAACCAATCTTCAATCTCTGCTGATTAAATCCCCCCCAATTCTATGAGTCCTAATTTTGTGTTATTACCTTTTGCTTGGCAATTGGTCATTTTCCTTTGACAGCATCTTCCAAACTCATGACCTCTATCTCCTAGAAGGACAAGGGCAGCAGACACATGAGAACACCACCATCGACAAGTTTCCCTCCAAACCACATACTATCCTGACTTGGAAATATATTGGTCTTTCCTTCACGGTCGCTGGGTCAAAATCGGTGAAGGTTTCTGTCACAGAGGCAGAGGTACAGGCTGTCGATGTTGGGGATTTGAGATAAGAAGTCTGAGAACACGTGCCAAAGACTCAAGAACAGCTTCTTCCCTGTTGCCATCAGACTTAGAAAAAGAACATTTGGAGTCATGAGTTCCACGATGTATCGCTGGTGGGCAGCCTCTGATTCACCCACCTTGCCATCCAATCAGCGACTTGAAGATCCAGGTGTCACAATTAAAACCACCTCAGCGCACAGCTAGTAAACCAGGGAACAATCTTTACCCCTGGCACCTCCCTTGGTACCCCCGGCATCCCCTGGAACTCCCAGCGCTGTCCAGGTATCAAGCTGTCCACTACCTTGGCACTACCCTAGCACCCCATTGGCATTACTTGGGCATCAAGTTGGCACCACCTGGATCCTGCCCTGGCACTGATCTCCACCCCTCACCCCCAGTTCACTGCATTGACCTCGGAGCTCTCCTGGGAGCACTGCTTGCCAGGTGCATACCTTCTGAGACCTGTTATACGTCACCCCATTCTGACCTCATGCCGCCATTGATGGATTGTTTGACGTGACGGGGTTGTTTTCGAAATATGGGCTTGAAAATATGCTAATTTATTATAATGAGGTTCCCAATGTACACGGCTCGTTGCTGACGGTGGGGGAGAGGGGACGATCACTTCCTGGTTTGATGTGATCGCAAAATGCGACTTTGATCTTGTAATATTTTCCTCTCCTGTTGCCTAACCGCCTGGCGTGATCGAGAGCGGAAAATAAAGTTCCGAGCGTGAGTGCGAGGGGGATTCCCGGGTGGGTAAGGAATCGACTTGATGGGGAAGAAAAAAGGACAGGAAACAATAGAAGCAGCTGAACAGCAGGCGTATTAACCTGAGCTCTGTGCATTTAGCAAGTGGAAGCAAAGCAAGTTCTCCCCGTATCTGCGTGGGTTTCCTCCGGGTGCTCCGGTTTCCTTCCACAGTCCAAAGATGTGTGGGTCAGGTGGATTGGCCATGCTGAATTGCCCCTTAGTGTCAGGGGGACTAGATGGGTAAATGTCTGGGGTTATGGGGATAGGACCTGGGTGGGATTGTGGTCAGTGCAGACTCAATAGGCCGAATGGCCTCCTTCTGCACTGTAGGGGTTCTATGAAGTGATTCCAAAGGGTTGGAGTTTTGCTACATTTGGGAGGGAGCTGTTCATGTTTCTAAGTGCAGCTGATGGAGGGACAATTGCAAGTTTGCTATTGGCTTCAGGTTAAACAGCCTAGAATGCAAAGGGACAGAATTGAAATTGTTATCAGCTTCCCAGAAACCTGCTAGAAGCAACCACCTTAATTTGCATTACCCACAGCCTTTGGGATTGATGTGATCCCGGTCCATTTTTCTGCATGTTATTTTTCATTAGCGAAGAAAAATGAATAATGAGAAATTTGAATTGGAATTTGATGTTTCAGTGTGATATACTACACCGTAGACCTCCAGGGCAGAGATGAAATATTGATTCTGCTGATGACAGTATGCTACGACAGGTATAAAGTAGCTTTTTTTAGGTATAGACTTTCTGCAAGTGAAGATACTGGTTCCAATTTAACGTCCCTGCTAGTTACATCCTCCAAAGAACTTTAATACATTTGTCAAACACAGTTTCCCTTTCACAAAACCATGTTGACTCTGCCAGATTGTATCATGATTTTCTAAATGTCCTTCTGCTGGTTAATGGATTCTAGCATTTTTTCCCAATGACAGTGATGCGCGATTAATTCACTCGGGAGGCTAGGACGTACCCGGGAATAAAGGCTTTTATTCACAACAAGAATAGAGCATACTGCTTAACAATACTATCCCAGACTAAGGGCTACTAGGAAGTAGCAGTGACCTTTATACTCCTGTAAGAAGGCGGAGCCAAACGGAGTGTACCACAGAACAATGCTAACAGGTGGAACACCCCAACCCTAACCCCAACAGTAACAAGAGTAACATATGTACAAGTACCCATAGTGGTAACCATCTATGGTTCGCCACAGACAGATGTTAGACAAATGGCCAATTGGGTCAGATGCCCAAAAGCTTGGTCAAAGAGTTCAGTTTTAAGGCATGTCTTCAGGATTGAAAGTTGAGGTAGGGAGGCAGAGAGGTGCAAGGAGGGAATTCCAGAACTTGGGGTCCAGGTGACTGAAGGCTCAGGACACTAGATGTAGAGGAGCCAATATCTCAGAGTGTTGTGTGACTGGAGCAGATTACAGAAATAGGGAAGACTGTGAAGGGATTTGCAACCAAGGTTTCAAGACATTATTTGTTTGGGAGTCAAGACAAGCTCCTGCTTTGATTTTTTTTTGTCTTGAGTGGCAATCTTCCTCAGGACAGGAGCCTGCCTCATATAACTGATACACAGACACATGAGCTGAAGCTCTTCCAGCACACCTGCCCCGGGATCGGGGCGGGTGAGGTTCCAGAACGGAAATCTCCGTTGACCTCCGACAGGATTTTACAACCTTGCCCTTGCCAAGGCGGCATGGTAGCACAGTGGTTAGCACTGCTGCTTCACAGCTCCAGGGTTTGAATCCCGGCTCGGGTCACTGTCTGTTTGGAGTCTGCACATTCTCCTCGTGTCTGCGTGGGTTTCCTCCGGGTGCTCCGGTTTCCTCCCACAGTCCAAAGATGTGCGGGCTAGGTTGATTGGCCATTCTAAATTGTTCCGGGATGCATAGGTTAGAGGGATTAGTGGGTAAATATGTGGGGATAGGGCCTGGGTAGGATTGTGGTTGGTGCAGACTCGATGGGCCGAATGGCCTCTTTCTGCACTGTAGGATTCTATGCCCAAGTAGGCCATAAAATTCCGCCCATGGATTTGCATTGGGAAAAGCAAAGCTACTGTGTGGAAATCAGCACTCATTGCACTGTTATCCAGGTGTAAAAAAAGACAAAAAGAGGCTAAATTTCAGCCATTAGAATCCTACACCCCAAGAGCTTCTGAAAAATGTTCCATCCAAAATTAGATTGGTCCATTTTTCAGGCACTTTTGCCTAAAACAGTCAACTTGGGTCACCTAAAGCCTGTTTTAGACCTCTGGCTGAAACTGGTCCATGGTGAGTGAGGGAGGGCAGACATTGGGTCCACCCCACTGAGATGTTTGTTGTTTTGCAGCCTAAGTAATGCCAGCCATTGACTATTGTGGAATTGTGGGTAACCTGCTGCGCTACCTTTTTCTGTTGTTCGTCACTCCCACTGTCAGATCAGGTTTCAAGGTTCTGTGATTCCACGGAGTGTGGGGGGAGTCAGGTGGGAGATGTGGAATGGTGAAGGGGAAAGGAAGCCTGCTGATGTCAAGATTTGGCGGGAGATTAGCGGCACCGTGGCCCCGATTAAAAATTGACCATGTTTATCTTCCTGCCAGTCTCTCAGTGAAAATAAAAATAAGGGAGGCGGTTAGGTGAACACCTCATGGCCGGAGTCTCTGTGAAATTTGTTTTGGAGTTGAGATCATGATGAATATTTAAAAGAGGCGGCACCTTCCTCTCCCGCCTGTCACGGGAATCGTTGCTGGTGGGACAGAAAGTTCGGCGGACCACGTAAAGATCTGTTGACCTCGGGCGGGAAATTCCGGTCTTGGGGCGCGCGTGGTTGGAAAATCCCGTCCACGGTGTTTATTGCCACAGGAATTAAATATAAAATTGGCAAACTTATGCTACAGTAGGGCAGAGTGTTGGAGAAACCACATCCGGAGTACTGCATACAGTTTTTGGTGGTCTTACTTAAGAAAGGGCATAATTGTATTAGAAGCAGTTCAGGGAAGGTTCACTCGACCGATTTTTGGGATGAAAGGGTTATCTTGAGAGGAAAGGTTGGGCCTTAACTCATTGGAGTTTAGAAGAATGAGAGGTGACCTTATTGAAACATCTAAGATCCTGAGGGGATTGGACAAGGTGGATGCTGAGAGAATATTTCCTCTTGTGGCGGAGTCCAGAATCAGGGGTCACAATTTAAAAATTAGACTGAAGTAAGGAAAGTTTCTTTTCTTTGATGTTATTCTGTGGAATTCCCTTCTCCAGAGAACCGTGGAGGCTGGGTCAGTGGATATGTTCCAGGCTGGGTCAGTGGATATGTTCCAGGCTGGGTCAGTGGACGTGTTCCAGGCTGGGTCAGTGGACGTGTTCCAGGCTGGGTCAGTGGATGTGTTCCAGGCTGGGTCAGTGGATGTGTTCCAGGCTGGGTCAGTGGATGTGTTCCAGGCTGGGTCAGTGGACGTGTTCCAGGCTGGGTCAGTGGATATGTTCCAGGCTGGGTCAGTGGATGTGTTCCAGGCTGGGTCAGTGGACGTGTTCCAGGCTGGGTCAGTGGATGTGTTCCAGGCTGGGTCAGTGGATGTGTTCCAGGCTGGGTCAGTGGACGTGTTCCAGGCTGGGTCAGTGGATATGTTCCAGGCTGGGTCAGTGGACGTGTTCCAGGCTGGGTCAGTGGACGTGTTCCAGGCTGGGTCAGTGGACGTGTTCCAGGCTGGGTCAGTGGATGTGTTCCAGGCTGGGTCAGTGGATATGTTCCAGGCTGGGTCAGTGGATGTGTTCCAGGCTGGGTCAGTGGATGTGTTCCAGGCTGGGTCAGTGGATGTGTTCCAGGCTGGGTCAGTGGATGTGTTCCAGGCTGGGTCAGTGGATATGTTCCAGGCTGGGTCAGTGGATATGTTCCAGGCTGGGTCAGTGGATGTGTTCCAGGCTGGGTCAGTGGATGTGTTCCAGGCTGGGTCAGTGGCCGTGTTCCAGGCTGGGTCAGTGGATATGTTCCAGGCTGGGTCAGTGGATGTGTTCCAGGCTGGGTCAGTGGATGTGTTCCAGGCTGGGTCGGTGGGCGTGTTCCAGGCTGGGTCAGTGGCCGTGTTCCAGGCTGGGTCAGTGGCCGTGTTCCAGGCTGGGTCAGTGGATATGTTCCAGGCTGGGTCAGTGGATATGTTCCAGGCTGGGTCAGTGGATATGTTCCAGGCTGGGTCAGTGGCCGTGTTCCAGGCTGGGTCAGTGGATGTGTTCCAGGCTGGGTCAGTGGATGTGTTCCAGGCTGGGTCAGTGGATATGTTCCAGGCTGGGTCAGTGGACGTGTTCCAGGCTGGGTCAGTGGCCGTGTTCCAGGCTGGGTCAGTGGCCGTGTTCCAGGCTGGGTCAGTGGCCGTGTTCCAGGCTGGGTCAGTGGCCGTGTTCCAGGCTGGGTCAGTGGCCGTGTTCCAGGCTGGGTCAGTGGCCGTGTTCCAGGCTGGGTCAGTGGATGTGTTCCAGGCTGGGTCAGTGGATGTATTCCAGGCTGGGTCAGTGGATATGTTCCAGGCTGGGTCAGTGGACGTGTTCCAGGCTGGGTCAGTGGACGTGTTCCAGGCTGGGTCAGTGGACGTGTTCCAGGCTGGGTCAGTGGCCGTGTTCCAGGCTGGGTCAGTGGATGTGTTCCAGGCTGGGTCAGTGGATATGTTCCAGGCTGGGTCAGTGGATGTGTTCCAGGCTGGGTCAGTGGACGTGTTCCAGGCTGGGTCAGTGGCCGTGTTCCAGGCTGGGTCAGTGGCCATGTTCCAGGCTGGGTCAGTGGCCGTGTTCCAGGCTGGGTCAGTGGATGTGTTCCAGGCTGGGTCAGTGGATGTGTTCCAGGCTGGGTCAGTGGATATGTTCCAGGCTGGGTCAGTGGATGTGTTCCAGGCTGGGTCAGTGGATGTGTTCCAGGCTGGGTCAGTGGACGTGTTCCAGGCTGGGTCAGTGGCCGTGTTCCAGGCTGGGTCAGTGGACATGTTCCAGGCTGGGTCAGTGGCCGTGTTCCAGGCTGGGTCAGTGGCCGTGTTCCATGCTGGGTCAGTGGACATGTTCCAGGCTGGGTCAGTGGATGTGTTCAATGGCTGAGTTAGGCCGATTTTGATCGACAAGGGGCTCGAGGGTTATGGGGGACAGACAGGAGAATGGAGCTGAGGCCACAGTCAGATCAGCCATGACCTTATTGAATGGTGGAGCAGGCTCGAGAGGCTGAATGGCCTACTTCTGCTTCTGTATTTGTGTGTGTACTGGTGTACGTTGCTGTCTCAATGAGCAAATGTGTTATATCCAAAGATTAAGTCAGATCACATTATCTGCTTGCTTGCTTTACCAGCAACTTGCAAGGTCAACAGAACCAGTGCAGTGGATTGCCCCCAGAATTCCTTGTTGATGACACGAATGAAGTCCTTGTGTTTTGACACTTGTGCAACTAACATCATCTAGTTGGCGGTGATTGCTTGTTTTAGTTTGCAAGCTTTCCTCAAAATGTAGCTTGTGTCAACATTACTTTTAATTTCCTTCAATTGTGTCTGCAAAATTCATAGATAGAATCATAGAATCCCTACAGTGCGGAAGAGGCCATTCAGCCCATCTAGTCTGCACTGTCTCTCTGACAAGAGTATCTTACCTATCCCTGCACACCTGCAACATGTATGTGGTGCTTGATCAAATTTCTTCTAAATCCATTTAACCTACACATCTTGGGACACTAAGGGGCAATTTAGCATGGCTAATCATCCCAACCCGCACATCTTTGGGCTGTGGGAGGAAATCGGAGCACCCGGAGGAAACCCACACAGACACGGGGAGAATGTTCAGACTCTACACAGACAGTACCCGAGGCCAGAATTGAACTTGGGTCCCTTGCGCTGTGAGGCAACAGTGCTAACCACCGGGCCTCCCCTTGTTGTTCTTGAGCAGGCATGGCCTAATAAATAACAGAAAGCCTTCATAGATTTGTTGAGGGCAAATCACATTTGACTAACTTAATTAAGCTTTATCATGAAGTAACAGGGAATGGTGGATAGGGTCATGCAGTTGATACTGTGTATATGGAGATATAAGAATGATCCCTGGAATGTAGAGCTTGTCGTATGAGGAACGGTTGAGGACTCTGGGTCTGTACTCGTTGGAGTTTAGAAGGATGACGGGGGATCTTAGTGAAACTTACAGGATACTGCGAGGCCTGGATAGAGTGGACTTGAAGAGGATGTTTCCACCAGTTGGAAAAACTAGAACAAGAGGGCACAACCTCAGGCTAAAGGGACGATCCTTTAAAACAGAGATGAGGAGGAATTTCTTCAGCCAGAGAGTGATGAATCTGTGGAACTCTTTGCTGCAGAAGGCTGTGGAGGCCAGGTCATTGAGTGTCTTTAAGACAGAGATAGATGGGTTCTTGATTAATAAGGGGATCAGGGGTTATGGGGAAAAGGCAGGAGAATGGGGATGAGAAAAATATCAGCCATGGTTGAATGGCGGAGCAGACTTGAAGGGCCGAGAGGCCTAATTCTGCTCCTATGTCTTATGGACTTTTAGAAGAAATTTGATCAAGCACCACATACATGTTGCAAAAGAGAGATGTATAAAAGTAGAAAAGTCTTGCTACAACTGTACAGAACACTAGTGACACTATACCTGCAGGACCACGTACAGAACTGGTCCCCTTATTTAAGGAGAGTTATACCTGCATTGGAGGCAGCTTAGAGAAGGTTCACTAGGTTGATTCCTGGGACAAAGCGGGTGCTGGGGAAAGGCTGAGCAGGTTGGACCTATTACTCATCAGTGTTTAGAAAAATGAGAGGTGATTTTATTGAAATATGAAGATTCTAAGGGGGTTTGACATATTAAATGCTGAGGAGAATCTAGAATTAGGGGCACAATTTCAGAATAAGGGAATTAATCTGTTTTCCACATAGTGCCACACTGGGGACTTAAGAATATGATGAATGCCCCATGAAATGAAGGGAAAAGTGACATTATGGATAGGAAATTTATCCAGCGACATTAACGGAATGTGGCAGTGGATGTGTGATCAAGGCCACAAGAAACTACAAAGGGTTATGCACGAAACCCAGTCTATCACTCAAACCAGCCTTCCATCCATTGACTCTGTCTACACTTCCCACTGCCTCGGAAAAGCAGCCAGCATAATCAAGGACCCCATGCACCCCGGACATTCTCTCTTCCACCTTCTTCCATCGGGAACAAGATACAAAAGCCTGGGAACACGTACCAACTGACTTTATAGGCAAGATAGATATAGAGGGATATGGGCCAAACGTGGGCAACTGGGACTTTTTAAAAAATGGCAGCATGGACAAGTTGGGCTGAAGGGCCTGTTTCCATGCTGTAAACCTCTATGACTCGAAAAACAGCTTCTTCCCTGCTGCCATCAGACTTTTGAATGGACCTACCTCGCATTAAGTTGATCTTTCTCTACACCCTACCTATGACTGGAACACTACATTTTGTACTCTCTCCTTTCCTTCTCTATGTACAGTATGCTTTGTCTGTATAGCGCGCAAGAAACAACACTTTTCATTGTATCGCAATACATGGGAAATTAATAAATCAAATCAAATTAGGAGTTGTTTTGCTCTGGTCTTTCCCACGGGTCAGTTTTGGGTCCATCGTTCTCTCAAGTCAGCCGTCAGGGGTAGCATTAGAAGTTTTGTAAATGACATACAACTTGGCAACATGATAAATAGTGATGAGTGATAGTTACAGCTTCAGAATAATAGAGACAGGATGGTGATTAAGGCAGATGGAGTTGAGTGTGGAGAAGTGTGAAGTCACGCATTTTGGGAGGACTAATATGGAACGACACTTTTCTATAAATGGCACAATTTTAAAAGTGTAGATGAACAGAGGAGACACCTTTGTGACTTTAGACATAAAATCTTAAAGAGGGTGGGGAATGTTGATCTGATGTTTCGAGTCCAGATGACCCTTTGTCAAATGATAATGGGTCATCTGGACTCGAAATGTCAGCTCTTTTCTCTCCTTATAGATGCTGCCAGACCTTCTGAGATTTTCCAGCATCTTCTCTTTTGGTTCCCTCCCACAGTCCAAAGATGGTAGGTTAGGGAGATTGGCGAGGTTACAGGGATAGGGCGGAGGGGAATGGCTGGCTAAGATAGTCTGTCAGAGAGTCGGTGCAGATTCGATGGGCGAAATGGCCTCTTTCTGCACTGTATGGATCCGATGATTCGCTTGAGCACCCACATTTTAAATCCTCCACCATTGATAGTCTAGCTGCCAAGGCCCTAAATACCCTCCTTAATTCTCTCCCCATCTTTCCTCCTTTATGACATTCCCTAAAACCTTTCTTGGTGACGATGATGTTAGTAGATGATGTTAGTCATCTGCCCTCATATCCCCTTCTGTGACTCAGTGTCAAATTCTGTTTGATGTGTGCATAAGAAAAACGCCTGTGAAACTCAGTGGGATATTTCGCAGGCTAAAGGTACCATCTAAGTACAATTTCCTGTAGCTGTATGGCCCGAAGAAAGTAGGAAAGAAACAGTGAGGGAGGGAAAGAATGACACTGTGGTGAACCATAGATGGTTAGCACTATGGGTACTTGTAGATATGTTACTGTTGTCACTGTTGGGGTTAGGGTTGGGGTGTTCTACCTGTTGGTATTGTTCTGTGGTACACTCCAGTTGGCTCCGCCTACCTGGAGGAGTATAAAAGTCACTGCACTGCCTGGTGACCCTTTAGTCTGGGATTGTATTGTTATGCAGTATGCTCCATTCTTGTTACTAATAAAAGCCTTTATTTCCCGGGTACGATCCAGCCTCCCGGGTGATTTAATCGTGCATCAGACACAATATTGAAATCTTAGGAAAGTTCGTGTTAGTGTATCAAACTGTGAGCGTCTTGTGGAAGTGACTGTGTGTGGCTTTTGAATGAGATGCTGTGGACAGGATTTTCCAGCCCCGCTGTTCCTTATTCTCCAGTGGTGGAGGTGGCTCACCATTAGCCAGCGGTGGGATCTTCCAGTCCTGCTAATGTTTATGTTGTTCACCGGCTGCGCCCCTGGGGAATGGGCGTGGGGAAGAGTCAGCATCAGCGGGACTGGAAGATCCTGCCAGCGGAAAGGGCTGGAAAATTCAACACTGTGTGTCTGAGACTGGATGATGTGTCTTGCATATGAGACTGTGCAACGAATCTTATATGTGACAGTGTGTGTGTGTCCTGCGGACGGGAATGTGCGTGTCTTGTGGACAAAACGTCTTGATTTGAGTACAGTGAGGAAGAGAGTTGCTCATGGTGGGGACAGTATTTGCGGAGAATATAGTTTAGCTGGAGCACCACAATGGGCAGGGACTTAAAGGCTGTGACTTGAAAAGAATGGTAACATGATAGGAGGAATCGTGCAACATTTTATATACCCTGTGCAGAGAACTGGCTGATATCCTCCCAGACTAGGAGCCACGCCCGGGTTATGGAGGACATAATACCCGTGATTAAAATGGTCTGGACTTTGTCCCCTCTACACCACAGGAATTCTTCTCTGTTTCAGTTTGATGATGCTCTGGCCATACAAACTCACGCCTTATTTTTAAGTTGCCCTGCTCTCTGGATACTCTGTTGTCCTACAGGACACTCTACACCGATATGAACTCAAGGTCCTCGGTGATGTGTTTAGCAGGACACTAGCATCATGGGATAGATAATGTGCGCTGCTGCTCGCTTGTAAAAGGATAGAAATCAATAACTGAATTGAAGAACTCTCATCAATAACTAAGAGGTAAAGTTTCTCTCTGTGAGCGAGGCTGACTCAGAAGGTCACAACCTCTGTCTCCTGGGCTGAGAACGTCCCCAGTGGGGCACAGTAAAGAGATTACCACCATTAGCTGCAATGCTGCTGGAGTATTTAAGCCAAAGCTTGTTCCTCTTCTAGTCACACATGTCAGACGATTGTTTTTGTGGACACTCAGTAGGAATTAGCTGTAATGTCCTTTGCAGTCAATAGCCAGGTTTACAATAACGTCAAGTCCCACTCCAGGGTTTGAGCACCATACAAATAAAGGCTGATACCCCAGTGCCACACTGAGGGAGTGCTGCACTGCCAGGGATGTTTTTTAATTAATTTGTGGGACATGGGTGTCCTTGGCTGGCCAGCATTTATTGTCCGTCCCTAGTTCCCCTTGAATTGAATGTCTCGCTTGGCCATTTCAGAAGGCAGTTGAGAGTCAACCACATTGCTGTAGCTCTGGAGTCACATGTAGGCCAGACCGGGTAAGGATGGCAGATTTCCTTCCCAAAAGGACAAAAGGGTGGCACGGTGGCACAGTGGTTAGCACTGTTGTCTCACAGCACCTAGGACCCGAGTTCAATTCCCGGCTTGGATCGCTGGCTGTGCAGAGTTTGCACGTACTCCCCGTGTCTGTGTGGGTTTCCTCCGGGTGCTTCGGTTTCCTCCCACAGTCCAAAGATGTGCAGGTTCGGTTGATTGGCCGTGCTAAATTGACCCTAGTTTCAGGGGGATTAGCAGGGTAAATATGTGGGGTTACAGGGATAGGGAGGGATTGTTGACGGTGCAGGCACAATGGGCCGAATGGCCTCCTTCTGTGCTGTAGCGATTCTATGATTCTAAGGACATCAGTGAACCAGCTGGGGTTTTCCGACAGTCAACAATGGTTTCATGGTCATCAGTAGATTTATAATTCCAGATTTTTTTTATTGAATTCAAATTCCAACATCTGCCCTGGCGGGATTTAAACAGTAGCTGATTTTCTGGATTAATAATCTAGCGATAATACATCTAGTCCATTGCCAGTTGAGATGTTAAACCCAGACCCCATCTGTTGGATGTAAAAGATTCCACAGCCACTATTGCAAAGAGACAGGGGAGTTATCCCCAGTATCTTGCGAAAGATTAAAACCTTCAGCAACATCACAAGAAGCCAGGCTACTTGGTCATGATCACATCTTGCTGTTTTTGGGATCTTGCTGTGCGTAAATTGGCTGCAGTGTTTTCTGCATTACAACAGCGGCTACACTTGTAAAGCACTTCATTGGCTGCAAAACACATCCCATGGAAAGGCGCCATATCAATGCAAGTCTTTTTTTTACAAACACAACGACCACTTGAGTAAGGTTGATGGAATACCTTTCCAGAAAATGCCTGATTAAGAAGAGGGAACATCGGAGAGAGAGAGGGAAAAAACAGGGGATTAAAGATGCTTTTTCTTCATATTCAGATATATCCTGAACGTGTCAAATACAAGCTTAAAAATGATATGTCATTAAACATGACAAAGCACTTCACATTCATGCTCTAATTCATGTCCTTTCTCATTGTTATATCCCGTTTGTCTGCTGCTCATTAACTGCAGAGTTGTGTATTCCACAAGGAATCCAGCGTTAGCCCCCAGTCTTGTTTTTCCTATCTGTCGCCGTGCTGTGTTATGTGTCTTGTCTTTGCCACTTTCCGAGAGCAGCGTAAACCTGCGTCGGCTCTGCTGTTGCGACGGCGAACTGTTTGTTGCACTTCCACTATTATGTTTAAAGACCATGTCTTGTCAGTTGACATCGGAATCAAACTCGCAGTTAAAAGAAATGAGGCTTAGCGTGGATGAAAAGGGAATCCCCTCATGGAGGAGCTAAGTGACATTTCAGGCTGAAAAGGAACATTGTTTTGGCTTGCAGTGTGGAGCTGCTTTCAGTGTTTTAGATATAGGATAATAAATGATTTGACAGTGAGTAACACGGCTGTCATTCAGTGGAACAACTCAAATGATGCCAAAAAACTCTGAAAGGGAAGTTCAGGGGGTATTTATGATCCTTCGAAGCTGGAGATTGAATTCCTTCCTTAATATCACTTCTAGATATGTGTTATTGTTCGTGGTATGTATTGAATAGTTTACTTTTAAGCTGGTTACCTTTGGTCTCTTTTCCTGTGGTAGGCATGTCTATCGTGACCTGCATTGATAACACCAACAATTGTGTTTATATAGCGCTTTCAATGTAATAAAGTATTCCAAGGTGCTTCACAGGACTGTTAGAAAGAAACATTTGACACTGGGTGACATAAGGTGATATTACAGCAGATATCAAAAAGCTTGGTCAATGAGATAGGTTTCAAGGTGAGTTTTAAAAGGAAGAGACAGAGGGAGAGTGCTGCAGGGAGCTACGATGGCACAGTGGTTAGCACTGCTGCCTCACAGGGCCAGAGACCCCGGGTTCAATTCCGGCCTCAGGTAACTGTCTGTGTGGAGGTTGCACATTCTCCCCATGTCTGCGTGGGTTTCCTCCGGGTGCTCCGGTTTCCTCCCACACTCCAAAGATGTGCGGGTTAGGTTGGCCACACTAAATCGATCCTTAGTGTCAGGGGGATTAGAAGGGTAAATACATGAGGTTGCAGGGATAGGGCCTGGCTGGGATTGTTGTTGGCGCAGGCTCGAGGGGCTGAATTGCCTCTTTCTGTACTTTAGGGACTCTATGATTCTAAAGCCCAGGCAAGGTGTAGCCACCAATACTGGAGGGATGGAAATCAGAGATACTCAATAAACCAGAATGAGATGAGCTCGGAGGATTGTGGGGTTGGGGGAGATTATAGAGATTGAGAGGGGTGAGACCATGGAGGGATATGTGGACAGGGATGTGAATTTTAAAATAAAGGCATTACTTAACCAGGAGCCATGTGGAGATGACACTCATTTCTGTGTCCGTGTGTGTAAGAGATTTACTTACAATGCTTTAAAATATCTCTGCAGTCAAAAAATGTCTGAACTCAGGCTTCTGGCTCTTTCTGAGCTGTCCATTTATTTTTCTCTGAGTCCACACCCCCCAGGCTTAACCAATCAAACACCATGGGCATAGATCAGTTACCAGACTTGCATAATTAAACACAGAGCAATTGAACACTCCAGTGAGCAGTGAAGGGAAAGGTCTCTTTTTAAAGTTTATGTTTTAGTGTCACAAGTAGATTTACATTAACACTGCGATTAAGTTATTGTGAAAATCCTCTAGTCGCCACACTCCGACACCTGTTCGGGTACACTGAGGGAGAGTTTAGCATGGCCAATGGTCTTGATGCAACTTCAGACACGGATGGCAGAGTTTTAGCTGATGTCGTATTTAGAGGGTAGAATACGGGAGACCGGTCTAACTCTGTCTGGTAGTAAATAGCATGAGCTTGATTTTCAATTCTTCATTGTTCGCCAAGAGTCATACACCGGAATTTGATTTGATTTATTGTCACATGTATTAGCATACAGTGAAAAGTATTGTTTCTTGCACGCTATACAGACAAAGTATACTGTTCATAGAGAAGGAAAAGAGAGAGTGCAGAATGTAGTGTTACAGTCATAGCTAGGGTGTAGAGAAAGATCAACTTAATGCGAGGTAGGTCCATTCAAAAGTCTGATGGCAGCAGGGAAGAAGCTGTTTTTGTGTGGGTTGGTGCGTGATCTCAGACTTTTGTACCTTTTTCCTGATGGAAGAAGGTGGAAGAGAGAATGTCCAGGGTCTGTGAGGTCCTTAATTTTGCTGGCTGTTTTGCCGAGGCAGCGGGAAGTGTAGACAGAGTTAATGGATGGGAGGCCGGTTTGCGAGATGGATTGGGCTACATTTATGACCTTTTGTAGTTTCTTGCAGTCTTGGGCAGAGCAGGAGCCATACCAAGCTGTGATACAACCAGAAAGAATGCTTTCAATGGTGCATCTGTAAAAGTTGGTGAGAGTCGTAGCTGACATGCCAAATTTCCTTAGTCTTCTGAGAAAGTAGAGGCGTGGGTGGGCTTTCTTAACTATAGTGTCAGCATGGGGGACCAGGACAGGTTGTTGGTGATCTGGACACCTAAAAACATGAAGCTAAAAACCTGAATTCTACCGCCAAGGAATCAGAGTGGGTGAGGGGGGGAATTGGAAATTTCTGTTGTCCTCGGGCAGGATTTTCCGGTCTCACTCGAGCGAGGTGGTAAAATCCCACCCATACAATCGCTACAGTGCAGAAAGAGATCATTCGGCCCATCAAAGCTGCACCAACAATAATCCCACCCAGACCCCATCCCTGTAACCCCAAGTATTTACCCGCTAATCCCCTGACATAAAGGGGAAGTTTAGCATGGCCGGTCAACCTAACCTGCACATCTTTGGACTGTGGGAGGAAACCGGAGCACCCGGAGGAAACCCACGTGGACACGGGGAGAACGTGCGGACTCCACACAGACAGTGACTCGAGGCTGGAATTGAATCTGGGTCCCTGGCACTGTGCGGCAGCGGTGCTAACCTAGTGTGCCACCGGGCCACCCACAGGGAATCCACTCAACGCAGGAAATTGTTGACTATTGCTTCATTGGTGCTTCAATGATTTCCTTTTCTAATTTGCGCATCGTACATTACTGAGTTAACCAATAATTCACAAGCATTTCTAATGAGAACTTTGATTGATGAAACCTTCAAGAAAGGCATTGCTTGAGTATGTTTCTTGTCAGATTGATACAGCCTAATGTCTATAGCTCTGTGCTGGTGGAGATGACCTTCTGAGCAATCTGTGAACAAATCAGAAACTTAACATGATTATAGCTTATTTTGTCAATAAAGGGAAAGGGCACTCTTGAATGATGTGACCATGAAGAGATTTTTCTAACGTCCCTGGTTCTAAGGAAAACACTTGTCACTAAAAAGGTGACGCTTTTCGAGATATTACGTGAAACCCCCAATGAGCTTTAATTTTTCTGATTTTAAAATATATGGAGATCCTTTGGGACCTCCCTGAAGGCAGGATGTCCTTGCTATAGAGGGAGTACAGCGAATGGTTTACCAGGCTGATTCCTGGGATGGCAGGTCTGTCATTGGAGGGGAGACTAAATCGGTTAAGATTACATTCACTGGAGTTATGAAGAGTGGATCGCATAGAAACTTATAAAATTCTAACAGGGATAGACCGGGTAGATTCAGAAAGAATGTTCCCGATAGTGGGGGAGTCCAGAACTAGGGGTCGTAATTTGAGGATAAGAATGAACTGAGGCGAGGAGAAATTTCTTCACCCAGATTTCTTCACCCAGGACGGCGCGGTAGCACAGTGGTTAGCACTGCTGCTTCACAGCTCCAGGGACCTGGGTTCGATTCCCGGCTTGGGTCACTGTCTGTGT
This sequence comes from Mustelus asterias, assembly GCF_964213995.1. Taxonomy (NCBI): domain Eukaryota; kingdom Metazoa; phylum Chordata; class Chondrichthyes; order Carcharhiniformes; family Triakidae; genus Mustelus; species Mustelus asterias. Next base: position 159,365,857 of record NC_135802.1, read on the forward strand.
GGAGTTTGCACATTCTCCTCGTGTCTGCGTGGGTTTCCTCCGGGTGCTCCAGTTTCCTCCCTGATGCACTATCAATAAGGCGAAAGACTACCGATATGCCAATATAAGTGTAGGCTTTTATTCACAACAGAATCAGGAGCAGATCCCAACAATTAACCGACCTGGACTGAACAAGGGGGAGGAGACAGCCACCTTTATACTAGGTGCTGAGGGGAGGAACCAAACTGGAAGGGGATGTGTCCAGGTATGACAAACACACACAACGGTGGTCCATATAGGACAAAGGCACAACTGAGGTCCACCACACTCCCACAGTCAAAAGATGTGCGGGTTAGGTTGATTGGCCATGTTAAAATTGCCCCTTAGTGTCCTGAGATGCGTAGGTTAGAGGGATTAGTGGGTAAATGTGTAGGGATGTGGGAGTAGGGTCTGGGTGGGATTGTGGTCGGTGCAGATTCGATGGGCCGAATGGCCTCTTTCTGCACTGTAGGGTTTCTATGATTTCTTTCTATGAGATGTGTGGAATTCACTACCACAGAGTGTAGTGGGGCAGCCCGGTGGCACAGTGGTTAGCACTGCTGCTTCACAGCGCCAGGAGCCCAGGTTCGATTCACAGCTTGGGTCACTGCCTGTGTGGAGTTTGAACGTTCTCCCCGTGTCTGCGTGGGTTTCCTCCGGGTGCTCCGGTTTCCTCCCACAATCTGAAAAGCATGCTGCTCAGGTGCATTGACCTGAACAGGCATCGGAGTGTGGCGACGGGGGGAATTTCACAGTAATCTCATTGCAGTGGTTAATGTAAGCCTTACTTGTGACTAACAAATAGACTTTACTTCTTTACTTTACTAGTTGAGGCCAAAATGTTGTCTGATTTCAAGAAGAAATTAGATATAGCACTTGGGGCTAAAGGGATCGAGGGATATGGGGGGATCAGGACATTAAATTGGTATTTAAGTCAGGTATTTAGTAATGTTGTCCATTCCATCAGAAAAATGCTGCTCTAAGTGATAGCAACCTGCGTGTGTGTGTATTTTAAATGGTGAAGCCGGTGGCTCAGGGAGGTTAGCTGTCGAGTACTAAATTGTGCTGTATGACGCACTGTTAAAACACCACAGCTGCACTGGGGCATGATGGCAGTGAGCCGGGCGGGGGGGGGGTGGGGGGGGGGGGGGGGCGGGAGAGGGGGGGTGGGGTGGCGGGGGGCTTAGCAACAAATCAGCAAGTTTCATTTCACTTCTGTTCCTGCTTTTGGAATGTCTGTTACAAATCAATTCCCATCGTCATCCTGACCACACTGAGGGATTTTAAATCATATTGTTTGTCAGCAGATCAATACCCTTGCTGTGTAAGTGCAATTATTCAGTGTTCATTCAGAAGATCTACAAAGGCTTATTTCACTTCCCCAAATCCACTGCTGACAAGTACAGATGAGGAGATCCTTTATAATTGCTGTGTTTATTAGGGTATAATAAACCTGGTGTGCTCCTGAGCTCATCCAGAGCTCTGTTACCATATCTTAACTTGCATCAAGTTCCATTCATAGATCGTGATTCCTTCCCACCAACCCCCCCGACATCCCCTCTCTGTGCTCAATGCCCCCCCCACCCCCGACATCCCCCCTCTGTGCTCAATGCCCCCCCCACCCCCGACATCCCCCCTCTGTGCTCAATGCCCCCCCCACCCCCCCCCACCCCCGACATCCCCCCTCTGTGCTCAATGCCCCCCCCACCCCCGACATCCCCCCTCTGTGCTCAATGCCCCCCCCCACCCCCCCCCCACCCCCGACATCCCCCCTCTGTGCTCAATGCTCCCCCCACCCCCGACATCCCCCCTCTGTGCTCAATGCCCCCCCCCACCCCCGACATCCCCCCTCTGTGCTCAATGCCCCCCCCGCCCCCCCCCCCCACCCCCGACATCCCCCCTCTGTGCTCAATGCCCCCCCCACCCCCGACATCCCCCCTCTGTGCTCAATGCCCCCCCACCCCCCCCCGCCCCCGACATCCCCCCTCTGTGCTCAATGCCCCCCCCACCCCCCCACCCCCGACCTCCCCCTCCGTGCTCAATGACCTCCCGGGTTGACAATGCCTCGATCTACAAAAATAAAACCGCACCTTTCTTTTTGCATTTCTCCATTGCTTCACCACTCCCCATCCCTGTAACCTCATCCAGTCCTACAACCCTCCGAGATGTCTACACTCATCTAACTCTGGCCTCTTTCCCATGCCTGTGTTTATTCGCTTCACAGTTTGTGACTTGCTACTTGTCTTTCCTCCTTTTAACTTATCTCTTAAAACCTACCTCTTGTCTTAAGGAGATATCCTTAAATGAATTGGTGTCAAATTCTGTTTGATTACCCTGCTGTGAAGTGCCCTGGGGACCTGTGACACCATTGAAGGTGCGATGGAAATGGAGTTTGTTGCCATCATATATCATGTTAATTTGATGAGAGAAATAAGGTTTGCAGAGCACCCACATACATAGAAGACTGGGCGGCACTGTGACACAGTGGTTAACATAGCTGTCTCACAGCGTCAGGGACCTGGGTTCAATTCCGGCCTCGGGTCATTGTCTGTGTGGCGTTTGCACATTCCCCCCATGGGTTTCCTCCGGGTGCTCTGGTTTCCTCCCACAGTCCAAAGTTGTGCAGGTTAGGTGGATTGGCCATGCCAAATTGTTCCTTGGTGTCCCAAGATGTGTAGGTTAGGGGAGGGGTTAGCAGGGTAAATATGTGGGGTTGAGGGGGATAGGATGGGGGTGGGCCTGGGTTACATGCTCTGTCAGCGAGTTGGTGTAGATTCAATGGGCCAAATAGCCTCCTTCAGCACTGTGGGATTCTATGATTCATACCTTGAGTTTGTTGGCATAGTTGTACTCATGCAATAGCAAGTTGTAGGGGATATGATGGCATCGTGATAATGCCACTGAGCAACATTTCCAGAAGCCTAGGTTTATGTTCTGGGGCACAGGTTCAAATCCCACCCTGACAGCTGGTGGAAATGAATTCAATCTGGAATTGATTCAGTGGTGACCATGAAGCTGCTATTGATTGTTGTAAACCTATCTGCCATTTCAGGAAAGAGATTTGCCATCCTTACTTGGCCTGGCTCATTGTTGGTGGAGTTTAAATTGTTTCAGAAATTAAATTAATTAAAAAGAACATCTGGAATACAAACTTAGTCTCAGTGATGGTAACCGGAGAACTGTCATCGATTGTTGTAAAAACTCCTCTGGTTCACTAATGTCCTTTAGGTAAGGAAACCTGCCCTCCTTACTCTGACCTACATATGACTCCAGAGCCAAGCAATGTGGTTGACTCTTAACTGCCCTCTGAGGTGGCCCAGTGAAACCCTCAGTTATACCAAAGCATGACAGAAAAGTCAAACAGACTGCAGTGGTTCAAGATGGCAGCTTATCAAAGGCAATTTGATAAAGGGCAGCACGGTGGCAGTGGTTAGCACTGCTGCCTCACAGTGCCAGGGACCCAGGTTCAATTCCGGCCTCGGGTTACTGACTGTGTGGAGTTTGCACGTTCTCCCCATGTCTGCATGTGTTTCCTCCGGGTGCTCAGGTTTCCTCCCACACTCCAAAAATGTGCAGGTTAGGTTGATTGGCCATGCTAAATTGACTCTTAGTGTCAGAGGGATTAGCGGGGTAAATGTGTGGGGTCATGAGGATAGGGCCTGGGTGGGATTGTTGTCAGCGCAGACTCGATGGGCTGAATGGCCTCCTTCTGCCCTGTAGGGATTCTTTCTATAATTTGGTTTTGGCTACAAATGGTAGACATGTCAATGGCACTCTTTCTAATTCATTCAGGGGATGTGGGTGTAGCAGTTACTGCCCATCCCTAATTGCCCTTGAACTGAGTGGTTGTCTGGGCCATTTCAGATTCAGCCACATTGCCGTAGTCACATGGAGACCAGGTGAGGGCAAATATTTCCTTCCCTGTTGGACATTGCTGAAGCAGATGGGTTTCCAAGACAATCAACAATGGTGCCATGCACACCCCACCACTCCCTCTGTCATTTGAAGTGTAGTCACTGTTAGGAGACATGGCAGTCAGTTTGAACACAACAAGCTCCTTAATGTAAGTCCACTTGTGACAAAAATAATAAATAAAATAAGCTCCCACAAACAGCAATGTGATAATGACCAGATAATCTTATTTGGGTTCATCTGATTAGGGACAACTGCACTGCTCTTCATCGGAACAGTGGCTGTGGAATCTTTAGTATCCACCCGAAAGGGCAGAGAAGACTAGGGCTTGACATCTCATCCAAATGTCGGCACCCCTGACTGTGCAGCACTCCCTCAGTGAAGAACTGGAGTGTTAGATTTCATATTTTGTATGAACCCACCACCTTCTTTGATTTGATTTATTATTGTCACATGTATTAGTATATAGTGAAAAGTATTGTTTCTTGTGCATTATACAGACAAAGCATACCGTTCATAGAAAAGAAAAGGAGAGAGTGCAGAATGTAGTGTTACAATCATAGCTAGGGTGTAGAGAAAGATCAACTTAATGCAAGGCAAGTCCATTCAAAAGTCTGACAGCAGCAGGGAAGAAGCTGTTCTTGAGTTGGTTGGTACGTGTCCTCAGACTTTTGTATCTTTTGACCAATGGAAGAGGGTGGAAGAGAGAATGTCCGGGGTGCATGGGGTCCTTAATTATGTTGGCTGCTTTGCCGAGCCAGCGAGAAGTGTAGACAGAGTCAATGGATGGGAGGTTGGTTTGAGTGATGGACTGGGCTTCATTCACGACCCTTTGTAGTTTCTTGCGGTCTTGGACAGAGCAGGAGCCATACCAAGCTGTGATACAACCAGAAAGACCCAAAGTCAAGAGTGCTACCAACTGAGCCACACGACAGGCACCAGTTAAGGAAACACACCTTTCATGTGCCTTGTTCTTTCAGGTTTGAGCCGCACTCTGGAGGCTCTTGCACCATTTTTTCCTTCCACGAACAGCAACTTCCAGTCCAAACTCTCCCGACAATTCAATCGGAAGAGCGGGTCCATTTTCTGATTCTGGTAAATCACGGCGCAGTGAGTCACTTGATTGTGAATGACACTCGTCAGATGCTCTAACTGTGTTTGAACAGAGAGTCGGGAACTTGCATGGAGTTAAAATGTCACCATCATTACAATGGTTACAAATATTAATGAATTCAAGAAGCGGTGCGCAGGATCCATTGGTATTCCGGGACATGCTGCAACTTACCTAATGAATTTTGATGGACGTTTGAAGAGTGTAAGGAATGAAAATTCATGAGTGTTTGATAGATGTTAAAGACTGCTTCATATTCATTTTCTCACGATGCCCCATATGTCAGAGACCATGCTCTGAAATGCTGATCAGAGGCAGAGTGCAGTGAGTAACACACCCGAGGAAAGCTTCTAATGAGCCATATGGATGATAATTAGAAATGGTGCAATCATCTCGTGTGAACTGTTTCCTTTTCAATAGCCCATTGATGTCTCCCAGTTGATATCCGTGCCTTGTAGTATTTAGTTGTCGAACGACGCTCTGCAGTCTTTGTTTGGAGACACTCAATCCGTTCACGCGTGTCGGTCATGCATCGGTCTCTCTCTCTGTCGGCTCGGAGTCAGAGGATTGTAACTTCATGGCCTCCTCATGCCCAGAATTTTAACACACAAATCCAGCCTGTCACTCCACTCAGGGAGTGCTGCTATCATAGGGCGGCACAGTGGTTAGCACTGCTGCCTCACAGCGCCAGGGACCCGGGTTCGATTCCAACCTCGGGTGACTGTCAGTGTGGAGTTTGCACATTCTCCCCGTGTCTGCGTGGGTTTTTCCCCGGTGCTCCGGTTTCCTCCCACAGTCCAAGGATGTGCAGGTTAGGAGGATTGGTCATGGTAAACATGCAAGGTTATAAAGATAGGGTGGAGGGGGTGTGGGCCTAGGTCGGGTGCTCTTTCGGAGGCTTGGTGCAGACTCAACTGGCCAGATGGCCTCTTTCTGCACTGGAGGAGTGGATAATCATAGAATTTCTACAGTGCACAAGGAAGCCATTTGACCCATTGATGTGCGATCCAAAGGTGTGCGGGTTAGGTGGATCGGCCATGCTAAATTGTCAGGGTAAATACCTGGGTTACAGATAGGGGCTGGGTGGGATTGTTGTCAGTGCAGGCTCGGTGGGCTGAATGGCCTCTTTCTGCATTGTAGGTATTCTATGATTCTGCACTGACTCTTTGACAGAGCATCTTATCTATTCCCTTAACTCCACACATTTACCATGGCTATTCCCCCAACCTACACGTCTTGGGACACTATTTTTTGGAGTAGATGTGAAGCTAGGTTCACCTCCAGCCTCTCGGGTGGATGCAAAAAGATTCCATACCATAATTTCAAGGAAGAGTGGGGGAGTCCTGACCAATATTTATCCTGCAATTAACATCACTAAAAATAGATTATCTGGTCATTGTCAGGTATCCATTTGTGGGAGCTTGCTGTGTACAAGTTGTCCACCGATTTTGCTTTCATTACCACAATGACCACATTTTGAAAGTACTTCATTGGCTGTACAGGACTTTTGAACGTCCTATGGTTGTGAAAGGCTATACAAATACAAATTTAATTTGAAAGATGTTGGAGGAATCAGGAACTCTCTCCGGAGAAAGGCCGCGGACAGTGTATCTGTTGAAACTTTCAACACCGAGCGTGTTAAATACTTACTATGTCAGTGGTGGGGTTGGGGTGCTTGTGTGAAGGATCATGGGTAAAAGCAAATGCAGGAAGTTGCGATACAGCAGCTATGGATAAAATTCAATGACTAAACAGAGTGAAGAGGCAGCATGGCCGACTCCTGCTTGTTAACAGGCAATGGGGGCGATCTTACCAAAAAGATTCTAAGTGCCGAACAGGAGAGAATCGCGGCCACTTTTTTAAGCGAGAGAAAAGTTCATATTTTTGTCACTTCGAAAAAGAAATGAGGCAAAGTATGATTCACGCCAGTACAGGGAGTGGATGGAGTCTATTCACGCCGGGAAGCCGGCTGCTGACTGCGAGCGAGCACTATCGCACATGCGCATGATCTCTCAATGCTCTGTTTAAAGTGTACACTGTAATTGCAATGGGAGATATCTCACACCCCCCACCCTCCCTGATCGCACTCCCATCCCCCACAATTGCGATCCCCGTTCACACCACTGGCTGATCATCACTCTCGTTCACAACCCCCCCCCCCCCCCCCCCACCCTCCAGGCGATTGTGGCCCCTGTTCCCTCTCTCCGGTTAATTGCCGTCCCCGATTCATCCCCCATTGTCGATCACCATCCCGGCTATCTCTGATTGCAGAAAAGTGCAGCTCCCCATGTGCTGCCTCACCCTAGGCCCCACCCTTTGACACTGCCCGGTGCCTGGTGGGCAGTGCCAGGATGCCCAGCTGGCAGTGCCAGGCTGGCACTGCCCAAGGGGCATTGCCCACCCCTTCGCCTTAGCACCTGGGAGACAACAGTGGCCTCCCGTTCCAATGGCAAGGACATCACTTCAGGTCCCCGTTGATGGGATCCATACGTGACCCTCTCCAGTGAGGACCTACACCGATGGGCAGGTAAGGACAATGAGCCCGGACGATTCTGTCCCGGGCTCACCAATAACATTGAAATGAAATATTTAAATCCGCCTCGCATCGACAATCCAGTGCCGATATCATGGCGAGAGACGAGAAACTGGATGCAAACCTGATTTTTCGCCCCCTCGCGATCTTACGAGCTCACCATGCCGATCGACCGGTGTGACAAGCCAGCACGACTGCCCCCTGCCCCCCCCCACCCCGCCTCCCCCATACTGTGCTTTGAGTAAAGTGTCTGGCACCTCTCCTGCTCAGCAGTCCCCTGGAACTGACGATGACTTGATCCCACTCAGGTCCGATGGGTTCTGAAATGGCAGGTAATCCAATCCACAATCTGCAGACTGCCACGTGAGGCAGGTGATTGAAGAGTTGGGTCGATGAGCTGACGGGAGGTTTGTGCACTATGTCCAACACCACGGTTTCACCTCTGAACATTCCCGACAAAGTCCCCCGAGAGAAGGTGCTTCTACCCTGTGCAGCGGCGAATTTGGAATTTGCCTTGCCCAGTAGGAAGGTGCCCTCCACGCTCATCCGGCCTCTGCTTTTTCCTGCTCAAGTGGAGATGAATTTTCTCAGGGCTCTCCTATTTCTGCTGTTTTTGTTTTTATGCAAACCTCCTCTGCGCACGCTGATGGGGTCGCTGCTGGACATTCGTCATTGTTTATTGGGTGCATTGAAGAATTGGGGGTGAATATTTGAGCTTGATTATGGTAGCCACAGTTGGACCAACCAATCCCCTGAGAAGAGATGCAGCCAAGAACATGTATAAAGAAGTTGTATTCTATGCTGGGTGGCTGCTTATGGACTCATCTAAGGCAGAAAATATTTGATTTGATTTATTATTATTGTCACACGTATTAGTATACAGTGAAAAGTATTGTTTCTTGCGCGCTATACAGACAAAACATACTGTTCATAGAGAAGGAAATGAGAGAGTGCAGAATGTAACATTACAGTCATAGCCAGGGTGTAGAGAAAGATCAACTTAATGCGAGGTAGGTCCATTCAAAAGTCTGACAGCAGCAGGGAAGAAGCTGCTCTTGAGTTGGTTGATACGTGACCTCAGACTTTTGTATCTTTTTCCCGACGGAAGAAGGTGGAAGAAAAAATGTCTGAGCCTCGTGGGATCCTTAATTATGCTGGCTGATTTGCCGAGGCAGCGGGAAGTGTAGACAGAGTCAATGGATGGAAGGCTGGTTTGCGTGATGGATTGGGCTACATTCACGACCTTTTGTAGTTCCTTGCGGTCTTGGGCAGAGCAGGAGCCGTACCAAGCTGTGATACAACCAGAAAGAATGCTTTGTACGGTGCATCTGTAAAAGTTGGTGAAAGTTGTAGCTGACATGCCCAATTTCCTTAGTCTTCTGAGAAAGTAGAGGCGTTGGTGGGCTTTCTTAACAATAGTGTCAGCATGGGGGAGCAGGACAGGTTGTTGGTGACCTGGACACCTATAAACTTGAAGCTTTCGACCCTTTCTACTTCATCCCCGTTGATGTAGACAGGGGCATGTTCTCCTTTACGCTTCCTGAAGTAGATGACAATCTCCTTCATTTTGTTGACATTGAGGGAGAGATTATTGTTGCCGCACCAGTTCACCAGATTCTCTATCTCATTCCTTACTCTGTCTCGTCATTGTTTGAGATCTGACCCACTACGGTGGTGTTGTCAGCAAACTTGAAAATCGAATTGGAGGGGAATTTGGCCGCACAGTCATAGGTGTATAAGGAGTATAGTAGGGGGCTGAGAACACAGCCTTGTGGGGCACCGGTGTTGAGGATGATCGTGGAGGAGGTGTTGTTGCCTATCCTTACTGACTGTGGTCTGTGAGTTAGGAAGTTCAGGATCCAGTCGCAGAGGGAGGTGCCAAGGCCCAGGCCACAGAGTTTGGAGATGAGTTTTGTGGGAATAATAGTGTTGAAGGTTTAGAAGAATGAGAAGTGATATAATTGAATTTTCTAAAATTCTTAAGAGGGTACAACTGGGAAGATGCTGAGAAAATGTTTCCCTTGACTGTGAAACCGAGATGTGGTCATTGTCACAAATAATGGGGAGGCGATGGCCTAGTGGTTATCGCTAGACTATTAATCCAGAAACTCAGCTAATGTTCCGGGGACCCGGGTTCGAATCCCACCACAGCAGATGGTGGAATTTGAGTTCAACAAAAAATTTCCATAATTAAGAACCTACTGATGACCATGAAACCATTGTCGATTGTTGGAAAAACTCATCTGGTTCACTGATGTCCTTTAGGGAAGGAAATCTGCCGTCCTTACTCAGTCTGGCCTACATGTGATTCCAGAGCCACAGCAATGTGGTTGACTCTCAACTGCTCTTGGGCAACTAGGGATGGGAAAGAAATACTGGCCCAGCCAGCGACACCAGTGTCCCAGGAATGAATAAAATAATTGAGGGGGCCAACCATTTTGATTGAGATGAGGGGGAAAATTCTTTTCGCAGATGATTGTAAATTTTGGAATTCTCTACCTCAGGAGTGTTTTGGATGCTCTGCCATTGGGTATATTCAGGACTGAGTCTGGTAGATTGTTGGGTACTAAGGGAATTAAGGGATATGAGGATAGTGTGAGAGGGTGGAGATGAAACAGGTCAGCCATGGTCATAGTGAATGGTGGAGTAGGCCAGATGGCCAAATGGCCGATGCCAGCTCCTATTTCTTACCTTCTCTGAATTGTGTGGACTGATGATCTACGCTGTTCAAGTCAGGTCTATTCTGATCACTTCAAGTGTGTTGTCAGAATCGTAGAGAAGGAAGTTTTTCCTGAACACTCATCCATGGGGTGTGAGCATCGCTGGCAAGGTGGGAATGAAAGGCTTAACGTATGAGGAATATCTGAGGACTCTGGGTCTGTACTTGATGGAGTTTTGAAGATCCCCTATTAAGGGGATGAGGGGTTGTGGGGAAAAGGCAGGAGAATGGGGATGAGAAAAAAATCAGCCATGATTGAATGGCTGAGTGGCCTAATTCTGCTCCTATGTCTTATGAGGGGGGGATCCCATTGAAACCTACAGAATAATGAAAGGCTTGGATAGAGTGAACTTGGGAAAGATGTTTCCATTTGTAGGAGAGACTAGGAACTGAGGACACAGCCTCAGAGTAAAGGAATGACCCTTTACAACCCGAGATGAGGAGGAATTTCTTCAGCCAGAGGGTGGTGAATCTGTGGAACTCTTTGCTGCAAAAGGCTGTGGAGGCCACGTCATTGAGTCTATTTAAGACAGAGATAGATAGGTTCTTGATTGGTAAAGGGATCAAAGGTTACAGGGAAAAGGTGGGAGAATGGGGTTGAGAAACTTATCAACCATGATAGAATGGCAGAGCAGACTCGATGGTCCAAAAGGCTTAATTCTGCTCCTATATCTAATGGCCAGCATTTATTGCCCATCCTTAATTGCCCTGGAGACCTTGGTAGTGAGTCAGCTCCTTGAACTGGTTTAGTGAGGCGGTTGGGCAGGGTGTTTCAGAATTTTGCCCCAGCAATGATGAAGGAACAGCCGACATATTTCCATGCTAGGGTGGTGCGTCTGAGAGTGTTTATGAGTTAAATGTGGCACAAATTCTCTCATTTGATGTGATAGCGTCTGATTTAGTACATTCATGAATATAAATGTACTTCTGTTAGTACATTAAGCTTTTAAATGAAAACATGTTTTCAGTAATTGCTGGAAGTAGCTCAAACTGGCTGTAAATTAACTCTTGACCCTGATAGGTTACTGTGGGTAATACCGCTGGCACAACATGGTACATAGTGCCCATAATGAGAGATGAATAACCCAAAGGAGCATAACTCACTCAATGAATGGGCTAATTATTTGAAGATGTGTTTTAACGCGGGTAAATGATAGCTTAGTCACGTCGAACTGTGAAATGCAAGTGCAGTGTGAAGGGTTATCCATTAGATTAGGAAAAGGATCATTATTGATCATTTGAAGGAACATTAACATTTTATCAATGAATCCAATGTTGCGGCAATAACCAAACGCCCTTTAAAGCTATAAGTTCAGGTATTGAAGGGGTGAAATCCTGCTCCCTATAGGCTAAAGCTAACATTGTTACCCTTGCCCCCCGCCCCCCCCCCCCCCCCCCCCCCCGCCCCACCCCTCCTCTGGATTTTTTGATTTGATTTATTATTGTCACGGATACAGTGAAAGGTCTTGGCTGGAATTTTACCAGCGGCCCGGCCCAGAATCGGGGCAGGCGAGGCTCGCGCAACGGCATTCTCCGTTGAACTCAAGTGGGATCTTACGAGCCTCGGGCGGGCAAGGGAGTAAAATTCCGGCAATTGCTTCTTGTGCGCTATACAGACAAAGCATACCGTTCATAGAATACATAGGGGAAAAGGTGTCGAGAAAGATCAACTTAATATGTGGTAGGTCCATTCAAAATTCTGATGGCAGCAGCTGTTCTTGAGTCGGTTGGTACGTGACCTCAGACTTTTGTACCTTTTTTCTAACATAAGAAGGTGGAAGAGAATATGTCTTGGATGCATGGCTTCCTTGATTATGCTGGCTGCTTTTCCAAGGCAGCAGGAAGTATAGACAGAGTCAATGGATGTGAGGCTGGTTTGCGTGATGGATTGGGCTACATTCACAACCTTTTGTAGTTCCTTGGATATTTTTCAGGCTTTGATTGATAAATTGATTTGCTGCAGTTGAAACGCGTTCCCGGGTCTGGGCCTCCCTAACCAGCCACCCTGGAAAATCTCAGCAGGTTTGACAGCATCTGGGGAGAGAGAGCAGAGCCAATATTTTGAGTCCAACTGACCCTTCGTCAGAGTTTGTACATTCTCCTTGTGTCTGCATGTGTTTCTGTTGGGTGCACCAGTTTCCTCCCACACTCCAAAGAGGTGTAGGTTAGGTGGATGAGCCATGGTAAATGGGCGGGGTTATGGAATAGGGGAAAGGGGGTGAGCCCGGGTAAGATGCTCTCCTGGAGAATTGGTGTAGACTCAATGGGCCGAATGGCCTCCCTCTGCATTGTAGGGATTCTATGGTTCTATGAAGTTAATAAGTTTGAAAATCCTTGTTCATTTTATGCCCCTATCAAGTAATGCTTTGAAATTGAAAACAAATATTCTTCAGTCATAGAATCAAGAGATGCACGGCAATAACTCACCAAGACTTGGTCAACAGCATCTTCCAAACCAGTGACTTTGACCACTTAGCAGTAGAAAGATAACATTAAAATACCACCTACAGGTTCCCCTCCAAGTCATTAACCATCCTGACTTGGAAATATATTGCCATTCCTTCACTGTCACTGGGTCAAAATCCTAGAACTCCCTCTCTAGCAGCACTGTGGGTGTACATACACCGCGTGGACTGCAGCGGTTCGAGAAGGCAGCTCACCACCTCCACCCTCAAGGGGCAATGAGGAAAGGGCAATAAGTGCTCAACTAGCAAGAGACCCCTGTGAATGAAGACTTTATCTTAAAAGTAGCAAGTCACTATCAAGCAATGCAAAGCTCTGTTGAAATGACACCTCGAGCACTGTGTCCACTGGTCATCAACGGGATGTGATGGAAATGTCAAAGTACTGAATACGTATCAAGAAATGCCAAGGGCCTGATCTCCAACATTAGAGGGTTTGACCTAATGAGGAAAGGCTGGAGGGAGTTGGGAGATATCCAAGATGTGATCTTGTAGAAGTTTATAAGATAGTTCACGGAATGGAAAAGGTACACTTAGCAAATTACTTAGAATGTCCTGAATCCGACACAAGTCCCATTTTATTTGGTCAATGAACATCACTTACAGTTTATTTGAACATTTATTTCACTGCTGTCTGTGGGATCTTGCTGTGCACACATTGGATGATTATGATAAGTCAACAGTGAGTGTCATTTTGAAAGAACTTCACTGGTTGTGAAGGGCCTTTGTAATGTCCTTGGGTCATATCAGGTGCTACAGGAATGCACATTCTTCCTTTCCATTCTTTCAGATACTGGGAGAAGAAACTGCTCCAGTTGTTTCTTGTGTACAACCCTTTCAAACCAATTCTTTCGACTGTATTTCAGTAGGTATCAGTAGGTTTTTAAAAATTCGTTTTTATTCATTGGACACGGGCGTCGCTGGCTGGCCAGCATTTATTGCCCATCCCTAGTTGCCCCTTGAGAAGGTGGTGGTGAGCTGCCTTCTTGAATCGCTGCCGTCCACGTTCTGTGGGTTGACCCACAATGCCGTTAGGGAGGGAATTCCAGGATTTTGACCCAGCGACTGCAATGGAACAGCGATATATTTCCAAGTCAGGATGGTGAGTGGCTTGGAGGGGAACTTGCAGTTGGTGATATTCCCATGTATCTGCTGCCCTTGTCCTTCTAGATGGAAGTGATTGGGGGTTTTCTTGTGTACAATCCTTTCAAATCAATTCTTTAGACTGTATTTGCACTCTACCAATAGATGAACTATACTGTTTAGTGAAATGAGTCAGTATAACCTATGGATGAGATGTGTTGCCTGAACATGTGACGTATTGTCCAGAAGGTATCAGTCTGTGATTTAGGATTAACTGTTACATCTGGGATTGTCAATTAGAGACGCAGATTCCAGTTTTTGTTCCTTTACTCTTCCATGGAATGTGAGTCTCACATGGCAAGGCAATCCTGGATTGCCCTTGGATTGAGTGGCTTGAAGTGGACTTGCTGGATTATTGATGATAGTTTCATGGTCACCATGTTGGAGGTTGGCTTTCAATTTCCGATTTTAAAAAATTAATTGAATGCTACTTCCACTAGCAGATGTGGTGGGATTTGAACCCATGGACCACTGGATGACTAATTCAGTGACATTGCTACTATACCACGGTCTTCCCTGAGTTACTAAGGGATTGAGCTACCTGGGGAAATTGCAGTGATCATAAGATGTTATGTTGTCGAGACTGATCTGAGCTGTGAGAGCTATCTTGCTTTATAAGTGTACACTGATAGATAGACATCTGCAGTTTCACTGCAGGCTTTAATATATATGGTATATAACAGGCTATATATATATATATGGTATATAGCTGGTTATATCAATTATATATATCTGGTTTGAATGGCATATATCTAGCTACATGGGTGGTATAAAAATAGTATATAATTGGCCGTATAAATGGTATGTATCTGGCTTCAATGCGATTTAACTCCAAGGTAAGATTTTCATTTGGATCTCTGTGTTTTGGATTACCTATCTCAGTTCACTCTCTCAGAAGCTGGGCACTGTTTGATAAGTAACAGAGCAAACAGCTCCTGGGTAATGAGGCTTTGACGTGACTTTCCGATTCCACCTCCCAATGATGCTTGAAGTCAAATTCAAACTACATCCAGTATCTTTGTCACAACTGAGCAGCAGTGATGTTACTCGCTGACTGTGTTAAGAATTACACTGACAACCAATTTAAGATTATCAGTTAAGTTCACAGTGTAGCTCCCTTACCTGTGCTAAAATCCACATACATTCACAGGTAGGGTCCCCTCATTTGTAAACAGAAAGAACGTGTCCACATGTTGTGCCCCTTTCTACTAAACAAAAGCTTGGGGCACAGCCATTCCCTGGTTCATTCCCCATGGCACTGCCTTGACCAATCAGAGCCAACCTGCCTGGTTAGAATGTAAACAAAGGCTTGGCAGTTGACTGTTCCTTGGTGCACTCTCCATGACAACATCTGTACCTATCAGAGTCTACCAGCCAACCAATCAGCACCCTTTTCTAATGCAATAAAAATTGTTGGTCCCTTTTAGAATTGGCATTCTGGCAAATCTGTCCTGATGAGTGCAAGATGAAAAACTTTGACAGCATCTCTCCTTTTTCAGTGATTCTCACGTTCTGTGTGACTAAGTGACTAATTTTTAATACTTTTGTAACTTTTCAGCCACTGAACAAAGAATTTATTTCCAAAGTAAAATTCTGCACTGGGTGAAGCAGTGGAAGAAATTAGTTTCAGAATAAATTTGGTGACAATATGATTGGTTCATGGTGGCTCTTTCTCTTGGTAGATTGTCTCTGATTGTTGAATCTCAACATGTATAGTAATTCCTCAGTGGTGCAATTGGAGCCAGTTGGTCTCTACGTTCACTGTCCATTAAATGCCAGAAGGATGTGGATGCTTTGGAGAGGGTACAGAAGAGTTTACCAGGATGTTGCCTGGTCTGAAGGGTATTAGATATGAGGAGAGGTTGGATAAACTCGGTTTGTTCTCACTGGAATGACGGAGGTTGAGGGGTGACCTGATAGAGGTTTACAAGATTGAGTGACATGGACTGAGTGGATGGTCAGATGCTCTTTTCCTAGGGTAGAAAAGTCAAGTACTCGGGGACATAGGTTTAAGGTGCATGGGGAATAGTTTAGAGGAGATGGGCGATTTGCACAGAGGGTGGTGAAAGTCTGGAATGTGCTGCCTGGGGAGCTGGTGGGAGCAGGTACGATAGCGGCATTTAAGGGGCATCTAGACATGAATAGGATGGAGATGGAAGGATACGGACTCTAAGTGCATGCGGTTTTAGTTTAGACAGGCATCATGATCGGCGCAGGTTTGGAGGGCCAAAGAGCCTGTTCCTGTTGCATAATATTCTTTGCTCTTTGCCATTTGCTGTTTTTTTTTAGTGGGTTGGTAATTTTTGGGGATGTAATCTCAGTGCTTCATATGATACACATTGTACCCTCTCCTGGGCATGAGTTAGTTGCACTGCGTTGGCTCTCATATTTGATTTCTTTCTCCAACAGGTTGACAGGACTGAAGTTATCCGCACCTGTATCAACCCAGTCTTTTCAAAAGTTTACACAGTGGATTTTTACTTTGAAGAGGTCCAGCGCCTGAGGTTTGAGGTCCATGACATCGGCAGCAATCACTTACACAATGGCGTGAAGGACAGTGAGATCCTCGGTGGGATGGAATGCACCCTTGGCCAGGTAAGCATTTCAAACAGGATGCGAGTTTGCCACCATGGACCATTGCGAATCGTCTGTGCGGCTGTGAGTGTGAGTTATTAGCGTAAGGTCGGCCTTGACTCAGTGGCTGCACTCTGACCTTCGAACCTGAAGGTGATGGATACCAACCTCAATCCAGGGTCGTAGAGGTTTACAGCATGGAAACGGGCCCTTCGGCCCAACTTATCCATGCCGTCCAGTTTTTACCACTAAGCTAGTCCCAATTGCCCACATTTGGCCCATATCCCCTTATACCCATCTTACCCATGTAACTGTCTAAATGCTTTTTAAAAGACAAAATTGTACCCGCCTCTACTACTACCTCTGGCAGCTTGTTTCAGACACTCACCACCCTCTGAATGAAAAAATTACCCCTCTGGACCCTTTTGTATCTCTCCCCTCTCACCTTAAACCACACCTTAACCACATCAATCAAGGCTGAATCCTCAGTGTCAGCACTAAGGGAATGCTGCACTGCTGGAGGTACCATCTTTCAGGTGAGATGTTAAACCAAGGTCATTGTGTCATAGAACAATGCAGCATGGAAACAGGCCCTTCGGCCCAACTGGTTTATGCCGACCATGGTGCCCTCCCAGCTAATCCCAATTGCCCGTGTTTGGCCCACATCCCTCTAATCCTTTCCCATCCATGTACTTATCCAAATGCTTTTTAAATGTTGCTATTGTACCCGCCTCAACCACTTTCTCTCGCAGCTCATTCCATACACGCCCCGCCCTCTATGTCAAGAAGTTACCCCTCGGGTCCCTTTTAAATCTTTCCCCTCTCACCTTAAACCTGTGCCCTCTAGTTTTCAATTCCCCTTCGTGGGAAAAAGACTATAGGTGGAATTTTGCTGGTTTGCCGTGCCGATGGACGGAGTGAGCCGGTAAAATCACGTAAGCACCGAGAAATCAGCAGGATCACGCCCGATTTCTCAGATCTCGCGATCTTACGAGAGCCAGATTTCCGGTGAAGTCAGCGTCTCGGCGGAAATGTGTGTGAGGCTGAATAAATTATTTAAATATATTATAATGCTAATTTACATGGCACTGTGAGCCCGGCACTCAATCGTCCGGGTTCACTGGCCTTTACGGCCTCGCCGGGAGACGCTCTCTCCGGTGAGGAAAACACCTGCTCCTCATGACCAGGGAACAGTCGCATTGGCCTCGCAGGTAGAGCCAGAGGCCATTGAGGCCCCCCGGGGAGACCAAGGGCAAGGGGGGTGCCCCTTGGGCAGTGCCCGTCTGGCAGTGTCAGCCTGGCGCCTTGGTAATGCCCACCAGGCACCTTGGGCAGTTTGATGCCTTGTCTGAACAACAGCTCCTCCAGCAGTGCTGTACTCCCTCAGTAATGCACCAGAGTGTCAGTCCAGGTTGCATTCTCAACGCTTGAAGTGGGACTTGAACCATCGAACCTCTGTCTCAGAGGAAAATATCAAATATAGAGAATAACCAACTATATCTTAAAACATTTATTCCGCCAGTATGGAAGGATTTGATTTGATTTGATTTATTATTGTCACATATATTAGTATAGAGTGAAAGGTATTGTTTCTTGCGTGCTATACAGACAAAGCATACAGTTCACAGAGTACACAGGGGAGAAGGAAAGGAGAGGGTGCAGAATGTAGAGTTACAGTCATAGCTAGGGTGTAGAGAAAGATCAACTTAATATAAGATAGGTCCATTCAAAAGTCTGGTGGCAGCAGGGAAGAATCATAGAAATCATAGAATCATAGAAACCCTACAGTGCAGAAAGAGGCCATTCGGCCCATCGAGTCTGCACCGACCACAATCCCACCCAGGCCCTACCTCCATATCCCTACATATTTTACCCACTAATCCCTCTAACCTACGCATCTCAGGACACTAAGGAGCAATTTAGAATGGCCAATTAACCTAACCCACACATCTTTTGACTGTGGGAGGAAACCGGAGCACCCGGAGGAAACCCACGCAGACACGAGGAGAATGTGCAAACTCCACACAGACAGTGACCCAAGCCGGGAATCGAACCCAGGTCCCTGGAGCTGTGAAGCAGCAATGCTAACCACTGTGCTACCGTGCCGCCCCAGAAGAAGCCCTGGAAGAAGCTGTGCTTGAGTCGGTTGGTCCATGACCTCAGACTTTTGTACCTTTTTCCCAATGGAAGAAGGTGGAAGAGAGAATGTCCGGGGTGCGTGGGGTCCTTGATTATGCTGGAAGTGTAGACAGAGTCAATGGGTGGGAGGTTGGTTTGCGTTACGGACTGGGCTTTGTAGTTTCTTACAGTTTTGGTCAGCACAGGAGCCATACCAAGCTGTGATACATCTGGAAAGGAGGCTTTCCATGGCACATCTGTAAAAGTTGGCGAGAGTCATAGCGGACACGGCAAATTTCCTTAGTCTACTGAGAAAGCGTTAGTGGGCTTTCTTAGCCATAGCATCGGCATGGAGGGACCAGGACAGGTTGTTGGTGATCTGCACACCAAGAAGCTTGAAGCTCTCGACCATTTCCACTTCATCCCTGTTGATGTAGACAGGGTAAGAAGTCTCACAACACCAGGTTAAAGTCCAACAGGTTTATTTGGTAGCAAATACCATAAGCTTTCGGAGCACTGCTCCTTCGTCAGATGGGGTGGAAATGTGCTCTCAAACAGTGCAAACAGACAAAATCAAGTTGCAGAATACTGATTAGAATGCGAATCCCTACAGCCAGCCAGGTCTTAAAGGTACAGACAATGTGGGTGGAGGGAGCATTCAACACAGGTTAAAGAAATGTGTATTGTCTCCAGACAGAACAGCTAGTGAGATTCTACAAGCCCAGGAGGCAAGCTGTGGGGGTTACAGATAATGTGACATAAATCCAACATCCCGGTTGAGGCCGTCCTCATGTGTGCGGAACTTGGCTATCAGTTTCTGCTCAGCGACTCTGCGCTGTCGTGTGTCGTGAAGGCCGCTTTGGAGAGAAACTGACATTAATGACAAGACTCCTGATAACAGATCCAAATTAGACAACAGATGGGAAGAATATTATTCTGAAGATATACAATATGATTGGAAATATATTCTGTATTATGATGTGGTTATCTATCTGCTTTGAGTGTGATTGGTTTTTGTGTCTGAATGGAAGAGAACAAGAAAGTTATTTACTTTCATCGTAATTCAGATCTTCCGCATCTTTTGTGACTCTTCAAGATTCATATTTTTCACCGATGCGTTACTGACTTGCTGCTGGAGTAAATGAAGAAGAAACATCTTCAACAAATTAGATAAATGATTCCTTTGATCAAACACTGAAGTGACAATCTTCTGCAAACTTCGAGCTGATTATTTCGCCGCCAATATTACCTTTCCCGGAAAGCGCATTGCTGCATTATGTTTCACTGAACACGATAAGCGTTCGGCGCACACCTCATTCAACATCGTCTGAGAGAATGCGCATCCTGGCGCTTGACACATGTCCAACACGGCCCAGCAAAATACATTTGTCACCTTGATGTTGTGACTGGCAGTGTGCTGGTGACGTGCTGTGGATCCTGGAACGGAAATTTGTGTTGGTGAATCCCTAACACCGTTAAGAACTTCATCCCAATCCTGTTGCAATGGGGAAAACTGAGGGAAGCCACAAGGTTTCCAACGGGGATGTGACCAAGATCAGACACACACTCTCCCTGACCATTCTTGTATCACTCTTCACAGCTGGGACTGAAGCCTGTTACTGAGTTGGTTCTCTCACCCCCTGGCTATAGACATGGGCCGGATTCTCCTGGTCCTGCCAGCTGGCGGGATCTCCCTCTCCTGTCGAAGTCAGTGGCCTGGCTGGAAATTAGGGGTGGCACAGTGGCTAGCACTGCTGCCTCACAGCGCCAGAGACCTGGGTTCGATTCCCGGCTTGGGTCACTGTCTTTGCGGAGTCTGCACGTTCTCTCTGTGACTGCGTGATTTTCCTCCGGGTGCTCCACTTTCCTCCCACAGTCTGAAAGACGTGCTGGTTAGGGTGCATTGGCTGTGCCAAGTTCTCCCTCAGCCTCAGTATACCCGAACAGTTGCCGAAGTGTGGTGACTGGGGGATATTCACAGTAACTTCATTGCAGTGTTAATGTAAGCCTACTTGTGACTCATAAATAAACTTTAAATCCCAGCTGTGGTGTGGTACAAGGAGAGAATGACTTGCACAAGAGGATAGGTTACCCCTACATGGCAGAGTCTGCAGATGATGTATTGGACTTGGGTAGCTCGGTGGCACAGTGGTTAGCACTGCAGCCTCAACTCCAGGGTTCAATTCCGGCCTCGGGTGACTGTCTGTCTGTGCGGAGTTTGCACATTCACCCCAAGTCTGCATGGGTTTCCTTCGGCTGCCCCGGTTTCCTTCTGCAGTCCAAAGATGAGCAGATTAGATGGAGTGGCCATGGTAAGTTGCCCCTTAGTGTCCGCAGCTGTGGAGGCCAGGGGAATTAGCGGATCGAGTGGGGGAGGGGAACATGGGCCTGGGTAAGATGCTCTGTCGGAGAGTCAGTGCAGACCCAATGGGCTGAATGGCCTCCTTCTGCACTGTAGGGATTCTGTGATTGAAAGTAATCACACTGATCTCAGAAGGTGAATAATTTGAACCGCCTCGCTGCAGTAAGTTCCTTCTCCTGGTGACTGGAGTAGCAGTACAGCAGCTCCAACGGTGGAGAATTGAAACACAGTCTTCTGTGGCCACCTTTTAATTAAAAGTGACTCTGCATGCATTGCTGACATTAGTGTTTGCAGAGTATAGTTTAGCTCAGGCAAGGTAGGCACTGGGAAAGTTATCGGATGTGAATAGTTCCAGAGTGAAAGGTTCAGCAGCTGAGGAGCATCCATTATCAGCGAGTAAGCCTCTCACATCAGCACAATATTAGGCTGGATTGTAACTCCCTCGCCTTGGTGTTTTCGGCAGGTGAGCGATGGTGTGACCTGGACATTCACTCGCCCAGAAACCAGGATGAAGCCTTTGGCCTCATTGGTCTCAGTTATGTTCCAGCGTCTGACTTTCTGTCCATTCTGTGGGAGGGAACTGGAGCACTCGGGTGAAACCCATGCAGACACAGGTCAGAATGGACAGAATGGCGGAAAATGGAGCAGCCCAGAGTCCTGGATTGGCTACATTTCACCTCCTCTTGACTCCGGAAAGGGAAAACTGTTTTTGGGGCATCTTCTGACCTTAATCCTTTTGCCCTCTGTCTTCTCCTGACAGGAAATTCACTGCGCCTTCCGACGAAAGTCATTAAGTTAAGACTATAGCTCAGTCCCGAAGCATTTCCCATGGAATCAGGAGAAGGCCATTCAGCCCATCTGTGCTAGCTCTTCGCAATAGCTGTCCAATTCATCCCATGCCCTGCTCCATCCCCATAAACCTGCACTATTTCCCCTTCAGGTATTTGTCCAATTCCCTTTTGGAAGCAAGATCAAGAATGATTTCCACCAGCCTTTCAGTCATTGCATTCCAGATAACAACATTAATTTTACTTATTTTTTCGTTCATTTTATTTTCACCTTTGACCTCTGGATTTTTTGTCCAATGGGGAAAACTGACGGGATTGGCTACAACCCTAAGTTTGGCGCTCAGCCAAGTCTCCGTTCGCTGCAGCGGGACCGGAGAATCCCAATGGCATGAACAGCCAGAGAATTCCGGCCCGGGTTTAATATTGGGCAGGATATAAAGCTCACGTTCTGTCCAAGTCCCCGGGTCCCACGGGCTGGGTTAAAATATCATCCCCTGCTCCAGCAGATTCAGCTCAGCCGGTTGGAGGCACGGATATCAGGAGATACCCTGCAGTTTTGCAGGAGGGCCAGGGGAAAATAGAAGGATTTACGTTGACCCTGACGTTGCACCTACGTACTTCAGAGCCAGATCAGTCTCTTACTCAATGCTGGAGAAGATAGAAACTGAACCAGGATGCCCCAAAAGCTTGGGTATAATAAGGCCGGTGCAATTTGCAGAATGCCCGTAGTCCCTGTTCTTAAACCCAACAAATCAGTTCAATTTTGCGGGGACGATAAACAGACGGTCAGTCGCGTTTCCAAATTTGATAGGTACCCCCTTTCTGGGTGGCAGGGTGGCACAGTGGGTTAGCACTGCTGCCTCACAGCACCAGGGACCTGGGCTCAATTCTGACTTCGGGTAACTGTCTGTGTGGAGTTTGCACGTTCTCCCTGTGTCTGCGTGGGTTTCCTCCGGGTGCTCCAGTTTCCTCCCACAGTTCAAAGATGTGCGGTTAGGTTGATTGGTCACGCTAAATTGCCCCTTAGTGTCAGGGGGACTAGTTAAGGTAAATGCATGGGGTTATGCGGATAGAGCCTGAGTAGGATTGTGGTCAGTGCAGACTCGATGGACCAAATGGCCTCCTTCTGCATTGTAGGGATTCTATGGTCAAAGACCTGTACGCCAATAGGTGGCCAGATGTTCCCCACCCCACATGAGCTTCACCTATCTCCAGCTTGAGTTGGATGAGTCCTCCTAGAAATATGTGATGATCAACATACATAAGGGACTTAACGAGTATACCTGTTTGCCTTTCGGGGTCTCGTTGGCATGTGCCATCTTTCAAAGGGTTATGGTATACATCCTTCAAGGGCTACCCGAGGTGGCAGCATACTTAGATGACATCTTGGAACCGGGGCTTCAGAATAGGAACACCTGTCCGACCTCGAAGAAGTCTTGCAGCGATTTTCCAGAGTTCGCTTGAAGAGGGAGATATGTGTTTCCAGGCGGCTGAAGTAACCTATTCAAGTTATTGAGTAGATGACAAGGGATTACATCCTGTAGAGGACAAGGTAAAGGCCAACAAGGAAGCACCGACCCCCAGGAATACTACAGAATTAAAATCCTCCTTGACGTTAGTCCATAATTATAGAGAATTTCTCCTGAATTTGGCTTCCATCCAGACCTCCTTGCATGCCCCACTACCAAAACTAACACAGGTGGTCTCGGGGAGCTCCCAGGCTGAGGCTTTCTCTCAGGTAAATATCATCTAACTTACCGGCCCATTTCAATCTGAAGAAAGAAGATGTTATGATCTGTGACCCCTGCCTGTACAGAATTGGCACGGTGCTGTCGCGTTGCTGGAAAGGCAGGACTGAAAAGCCCATTGCGAATGTCTCCAGGACCCTTTCAGATGCAGAATAAAGATATTCTCAAATTGAGAAGGAAGTGTTGGGGGTTGTATTTGTGTGAAGAAATTCCATCAATACGTCTATGATCAACGGTTTTTTTATAGTTACCAACCATCTGAGCGCCACGGTGGCACTGCGGTTAGCACTGCTGCCTCACAGGGCCAGGGATCCGGGTTCGATTCCCGACTTGGGTCACTGTCTCTGTGGAGTTTGCCCGTTCACCCTGCGTGGGTTTCTTCCGGGTGCTCCGGTTTCCTCCCACAGTCGAAAGATGTGCGGGTTAGGTGGATTGGCCATGCTAAATTGCCTCTTAGTGTCAGAGGGTCTATCTAGGGGATAGGGCCTGGGTGGGATTGTGGTTGGTGCAGACTCAGTGGGCTGAATGGACTCCTTCTATGATTTTATTCTATAAACCCCTACTGAGTCTTTTCAAAGAGGACAAAACAATTCCCTTGTCACCTCCGCTCAGATACAACACTGGACCCTGTTATTGGTGGCCTACGAATTTATCCTGGAACCACCCTGGGACCCGGATAGCTAATGCTGATGCACTGAGTCACTCCCATTGTCCACAATACTGGCTTCTTTTCCAGCATTGGAGGAGGTTATGATAACCCTGAACTTTTTGGAGCCCTTGCCAGTGTCAGCAAGGCAGATCAAAGCCCGGACACAAAAAGACCCAACCGTATCCAAAATTAAGCACTTGGTCCTACGTGGGGGATTCCAAGGACAACCCGCTGAGGAACTGAAACCCGACCTCACTAAGAAGTCAGAACTTAGTGTTGAAGACGGGACAATCCTTTGGGGGTCCGAAGTAATTGCTGCAGCCCCAGGGCGATGTCCAATAATAACGGAACTACATAGTGGCCACCCGGGAGTATCAGAAATGAAGCTATTGGCCAGGAGTTACATCTGGTGGCCTAGTCTTCATTCTGACATCACAGACTTTGTAAAGCAATGCGACCTGTGCCAGAACAATCAAAAAAACCCCACCCTCAGCCTCCTGACACCTATGGGAGTGACCTGGCAGGCCATGGATGCATATATATGTCGACTCTGTTGGCTTCTTTATGGGTTTCATGTCTTTAATCATGGTGGACAAACATTCCAAGTGGTTGGAGGTCCACTGCATGAACTCCACGACCTCTCAGGCTGTGACTGAGAAATTGCGGTAAAGCTTCAGCATACACGGAATACCAGAAATCCTGGTTTCCGATAACGGCACAACCTTCACTGGTGCTGATTTCCAGAACCTTGTGTTCTCTAACACATCCGGACTGCTCCTTATCACCCGTTGTCAAATGGACTGGCAGAACGGGCGGTTAAAGCTTTCAAAAATGGTCTGAAGAACCAACCAGCGGCATCCATGGAGGCTGAACTGGCACAGTTTGTGTTCGATTACAGCACCACAGCGCACACCACAACAGGTGTTGCTCCAGCAGAACTGTTGATGGGACGATGGCTTCGTACCGGATTGAGCTTGCTATTCCCAAACTCGGCAGGGAAGGTGGAGTCCCAATAGGAAAACCAAAAAAGAAACTTTGATTCCACAAGGACCGAAAGAACAGGTGATCTGGTTCATGTAAAAAACTTCAGGGACGGTCCCAGATAGGTCCCTGGGATCATGATGGAGAGACCAATATCTTACAAGGGCAAAGTTCAGGGTAAAACCCTAAAGAAACACTTAGACCACGCCAGGGCCAGAGAGTTCTTGCCCAAGACGTCACTGGCCATAGAGATAGCCGCTGCTAGTGCCAATCCTCAGCTTGAATTTGCCTCCATGTTGGCCCTTCGGTTAGCAAAGGTAAGGTACGGACTCAGAGATGGAGGCTCTGGCAGTGAGCCTCTGGGCTGAAGGGGAACCTGAGGAGGAATCCATTTTGGTAACTGCAGTGCTCCCACTGACAAAGAAGGTCCCCTGTTTGTTATATACTGCCTGAGCCAGCCCCACCCTTCAACGGACATTCACCCGAGCACCAAGAGGGCACCCTCGCAGCAGGGGTGCCGGGAGAGACAAGGACCTAAGGATCGAGCGATGTTATGACAGCCACGAGGACTCCAGGGGATCATTAAGGGTGGCACAGTTGTTAGCATTGCTGCCTCACAGCACCATGGACCCTGGTTCAATTCCCAGCTTGGGCCTTCACCCAAGTCTTTGTGATAGATTGTGAACAGTTGAAGTCTCGGCTCTGATCCCTGAGGCACTCCACTAGTTACAGCCCATCAACCCGAGAAAGACCCATTTATCCTTATTCTCTGCTTCCTCGCTAACCAATCCTCTAGCCAGTTAATGCCACTCAAAGGAACATGACAAACATGTTCACGAGAACTATATGAGGAACCAGCGATATCCATTATATTATCGTCTGTCAGTACACTTGAACTGAAGCACATTCTGTTGTGATGCCTTGGGGTGGTGTGTTTTGCTCTGATGCACCCAGCCTGAAAATGAAAATGTATTTTTTGGAAGTTGCGCACTGTCTTCTCACACTCACCCGGTTGGAGCGGGAGGGCGATATTTTTTTTCACGTGTTTCCAGTGGGTCAGTGATCAGGAACGCAAAATATCCCCTACCGTTTATTTAGTGACAATTTAGTGCCTTCAGAGTTTATTTCCATTTAATAAAGCTCTCTCTCGCGCACTGAGGCACTGCCTTGCCTAATTTATGCAGAGTTTGGGTTGGTTTCAATGTATTTGCATTGTCCATGACTCTTAGATTTGCAATCTCTGTCTCTTCCCTCCCTCTTGCATTGAAAATCGAATGGAGGGTCAGTCCAGCAGTGATATGTGACCAAAATGCTGCCAATGTGTCACCATGTTGATTTGAGTGAGTGGCGAAACAATGTTAGCACAGCAGGACTGGATTTCTCTGGCCGTTCACCCATGGGTTTCCCATCGGCATGGGGTAACTTCAATGGAAATTCCTATTGGCAGTGGCGGGACCAGAGAATCCCGCTGCCAGCAAACAACGCGCCACCTCCCGCCGGCAGGTACCAGGCGGCTGGAAGGCCAGAGAATCTCACCCCTTGTGTGGTCAGAATTTGAGAGGAAATTGGCAAAAGGTGCAGCCTTACCAATTCCAGAAGATTACTGAAGAGAGGGATGCTACCAAAGGTTTTTGTCTCACTCATCAGGACAAATGCAAGAATGCCAAATTTCAAACGATCACAACAATTTACACTACAGGAGAAAAGAACTTGGTTGGCAAGTCGACTCTGGCTAAGGTATTGCCACAGAGAAAGCAACAGTTGACAGGAGATTCCCCAAGTTCCTGGGTAACTTCATTTGATTTGATTTGATTTATTATTGTCACATGTATTAGCATACTGTAAAAAGTATTGTTTTTTGCATGCTATATAGACAAAGCATACTGTTCATAGAGAAGGAAAGGAGAGAATGGAGAATGTAGTGTCGCAGTCATAGTTAGGGGGTAGAGAAAGATCAATTTAATGCGAAGCAGGTCCATTCAAAAGTCTGACAGCAGCAGGGAAGAAGCTGTTCTTGAGTCGGTTGGTACGTAACCTCAGACTTTTGTGTCTATTTCCCAATGGAAGAAGGTGGAAGAGAGAATGTCCGGGGTGCGTGGGTCCTTAATTATGCTGGCTGCTTTTCTGAGGCAGCGGGAAGTGTAGACAGAGTCAATGGATGGGAGGCTGGTTTGCGTGATGGATTGGGCTACATTCACAGCCTTGCGATCTTGGGCAGAGCAGGAAGCATACCAAGCTGTGATACAACCAGAAAGAATGCTTTCTATGGTGCATCTGTAAAAGTTGATGAGAGTCAATTCAAAAATGGTGCAAGGCTCCAACATCATCCTTTTGTTTGCAGAGGATGGTTCCCTGCAATATACAAACCTGATGAGTGCAAGATGGAAAACTTCAGCAACCTGTCTCTCTGCTCAGCAAACTGTAACTTCTGTAGAGTCGTGAACACTTTGTTTCTGGCTGACTCAGTTGCATTTTTAATGGTGATAAAATAGAATGCATAGCCCTTCATTCACTAGTTTATCTGTTTATGCCCTTCATTCACTCGTATATCTGTTGCTCTAATGGCTCTGATCGTGAGTTTCAAATCCCATCCTATCCAGTTTCACAACCGTGCGGAGAAAATTCTGGCAACATTGTGACCACGAAAACTCAACCAGTTCAGTGGATAAAGCAGCTCCCTAATGTCCACCACTGGCTTCCGCCGCACACTAAGGGGGGGTCTGGGCCAGGGCGGGAGTGTGGAGGTGTGGGGCTGAATGAATATTGTGGCTTTGTTGCTTCATTGCCTTTATGAAGCCGCGAGTATTTATAGAATGTTCCCTGGGGAGACGTAGGTGGAACACAGTCCATGGCAGGCTGGATTATCCATGGTCTGTGAGACGTGTGGGCTCAATAGACGCAATATTATTTCTCATCCTGAGTTTTTCTTTTAAATGTTCCTGTTCAGATGAAATTGAGCAGTGAGCTAGTTATTTGATGAATATGTTCTGGCATCTAGCACGCTTATTAACTAATCTGACCCCGCAAGATAAAGCTGGCTGTTAGTTTCAGTAGTTGAATTAGAAATATTTCAATATATTTTGGTGCATTCGTTTCCTGCTTATGGTGATGATGCTGGGAATTAAATATTTTACACACTATCAAACAATTCCATATTATAGTATCCCTACAGTGCAGAAGAGGCCATTTGGCCCATCAAGTCTGTACTGACTCTCTGACGGAATATCTGACCCAGGCCCTCTCTCCTGCCCTATTCCTGTAACCCCACACATTTACCATGGCCAATCCATCTAACGTACACATCTTGGGACACTCAGGGGCAATTTAGCACGGTCAATCCATCTAACCTGCACATCTTTGGAGTGTGGGAGGAAACCGGAGCACCCGGAGGAAACCCACACAGACATGGGGAGAACGCGCAAACTCCACACAGTCACCCAAGGCCGGAATTGAACCTGGGTTCCAGGCGCTTTGAGGCAGCAGTGAGAACCACTGTGTACCGTGACACCCTCGAGTGGAACATACAGAATCGCTCCACAAGTTGGACGTAAGGAACAGTTAAAGTTGTGATGGTGGTGATCCAAGTCAGATCGGCACCCACCCACTGAACTCCAACCCTAAGAGATCCATTCAAGGTGGCATCACACCCATTCACAGCGTCGGTGGAAACCACTTACTGGATTGTCAACCTTCTTCCCCCGACAAACTAAAATGCAAAGGGCAGTGGAAATGTGGGACTCTCACCCAAAAAAGGAAGCCGATACTAAAGCCCTGATTTTACTGGCACAGCCAACCTGAAATCGGGGCGGGCGAGGCACGCAGAACGGCACTCCCTGTTGGCCTCGGGTATGATCTTACGAGGCTCGGGCGGCCGTGCCGGTAAAATTGGTCTGTCAGTGTAGGGGTTTTTCAGAGATTTATGTATTCTGCTGTCTTTCGTATGGGAGATTTCCCTTTATATTTGCTGAGCTGTAATTAATAAAGAACTCACAAAGACAGTAATTCTGGTTGAAGACGTACTTTATTGTTGCCCAGGCCTGGTCCACGCGTGTAGGAGAACAATTTGGGGCAGTCCAAATTGTTCCAAATTGCAATGTTATCAGTAGTACAATATAGTTTTCAAAAAATCATTTGCCCCGCCTCTTTTTCCTCATCTGGGCCGGACATGAGCCAATCATTTTGGTATAAATCATTTACCTTGGCCAATGACGTTTTATTCTCTGGCAGCATGAGAATATGTCAGGTCATCCCACTGTCTCCTTCGCAATCCCAAATCATAGATCCGCAGAGTTCAAGGCTGGAATTTTACCGCCTCGCCCGTCCGAGGCTCGTAGAGTCCTGCCTGAGGCCAACGGAGAATCGGGGTGGGTGAGGCTCGCAGAACAGCATCTCTGTTGGCCTCAGGTGGGATTCTACAAGCCTCGGGCGGGCGAGGCGATAAAATTCCAGCACAGAAGTTTTTTCCCCCACTGTGTACTTAGCAACCCCAATACGTAGATCCGTAGAGTTCAAAAATTCATTTCCCATTGTCTGCTTAGCAACCCCTTATCTGGAAAATTGAATTATTCTATTCATTCCACTTGTACCTTCTAAAGTCCACACTGGTAAGAGAGTTCTTTTTGCTTCACTGAGTAGCTGTAGGAATGGTGGTTCTTCTCGGTTAGCTGTATCCCATCATGCCTTCGAGTGTCATTAGCCAAGGTGTTTGCTTTAATACAGAATATAATATATTTTCAAAAAATACATGCTTAAGTTCTCTAACAGTGGTTATATGTGTTTTTATGCAAACTGTACCTTTGTAACTCCAGGTACTTTGTACTTTTTCTATACTATATTCACTCTAAATTAGTTTATCTTCATCCATTAGTCTTTTTAATCCCAGGTTATCCTAAACCCCTCTAACACTAAATTTAATGAATACAGTTAAATCTGCGCTTGATACCTCCTTACGAAACAAATCTATTAAAGGATATGGAGCCAAAGAGGGGTGGCAGGCATTAATAAGCCAATACAACTTAGCCATGAACTCATTGAGTGGTGAGGGGGATGACCCGAGGGGCAGAATGGCTTACTTTGTTTGCCCTCATACACGTTTAGAGCTTTTCTGAATAAACCTATTGATTGCTGTCACTGGGATTGTGCCAAAGAACACGGGCTGTTTTACGCAATCACAGTTGTGGGCGGAGGGATTCTTTTAATCGGCAGGACTATTGACGACATCACATTCAAACCTTAAAACCCAGGAGATGAAAAGACAACGTTCTAACTGAGAAACCTCATTACTTAATTTACAACCAACACTGATGTTTATCACTCTCACGACCTGCTGAACAGATCAAGGTTCCGTTCTGAAGTTTTTCTAGCGCCCTCAGGGTACAATGTACCACTTGCAAACTCAGGCTGCAGGTTCTTGCTCGCCCAATCAAAAACATTGCGACTTAGAATCTTTGCTCCAATGGGCCGGAATTTTCCGGCAAAGTAACAGTGAGTAAGCGATTGTCCAGCGGTTTTGGATGTCGCTGAAACTACCTGTGAATCGTCATTGCTGGGCAATTTATCCCACTTCAGTGTTCGCCTTCATGAAGCTTGCAGCTTATCCCCAACCTCCCTACCGGTGCTGGGATATTTCTGCGTTTGTACATTGGTTGCCGATTAAACTGCCATTTAACAGTGTAAGGATTCTGGGTAATGATGTGATTTCAATTCCTGCAATGTCCTTCAACCTCCCTTCAGCTCAGAAAGGGAGAAATTGAAACTTGGGAATCTCATTCCTACAGGCAGTAGATAATTTAACTTGTACGTTATTGCTGTGTATGCGCAATTGTTTCTGACTGATTTGACAAGGAAAAAGGATTTCTGAGGTGTTACATTGTGGGTTACTTAAAGAAATGCTGCTTTATTTATCCCGCGAAAGCCTCTGGTGATGTCATTGCATGTCATGTGACTAATCACACAGTGAAACATTGCTATTACAATTCATAACATCCCTCCCCCTTTACTTCAGTAGTACAACAACAAACTTTTAAACGTTGATGATTACTGACTGTGAACACCAGTTACATTACCAAGTATTATTATCTACATATGTAGCAATTAATACGAGTCTTTTTGATGAATGTTGATTTTGTTTTGGCGAGATACAACGTTCCCGAGTCTGATCTTTAACATTCTCGGTGGCCTGTTCCTCGTGAGTACCAGGTACTTCATCTTGGGAAGTTGCTCAGCTTCCAGAGCTGTTTGTTGTTCTACTGGAGTAGAATCTGAACTTGGTTCTGTAGCAATCCTTGGTTCAGGAATTTCACAACTTTGGGCGTCTGACGTAAGCTTTTCTGATGCTGTCTCCGTGGATTCACATTTTGAAGTGAGGATTTGATCCGTGTGTCTCCGCCATATTCTCTCGTTATCACATTGCACTGGATAAGAAATCAGCCCTGTCTGAGCTAGAATGGTTGCAGGTAGCCACTTCTCACTTGTAGAGTATAGAATCATAGAATCATAGAAACCCTACAGTGCAGAAAGAGGCCATTTGGCCCATCGAGTCTGCACCAACCACAATCCCACCCAGGCCCTACCTATTTTATCCCTACATATTTTACCCGCTAATCCCTCTAACCTACGCATCTCAGGACACTAAGGGGCAATTTTTAGCATGGCCAATCAACCTAGCCTGCACATCTTTGGACTGTGGGAGGAAACCGGAGCACCCGGAGGAAACCCACGCAGACACGAGGAGTAGTTTCTCTTTCTCCATGTCTAAAACTCCTCAATTTTGATGTTTGTTACAGTGTGCTTGTTGTTGTCACTCTATTGCAGTAGTGTCAGGTAATACAGTAATAGAGGTTTACAGCATGGAAACAGGCCCTTTGGCCCAACTTGTCCATGCCACCTTTTTTTTTAACCACTAAGCTAGTCCCAATTGCCTGCATTTGGCCCATATCCCTCTATACCCATCTTGCCCATGTAACTGTCTAAATGCTTTTTAAAAGACAAAATTGTACCCACCTCTACTATTACCTCTGGCAGCTTGTTCCAGACACTCACCACCCTCTGTGTGAAAGAATTGGCGCTCAATACCCATTTGTATCTCTCCCCTCTCACCTTAAACCTATGCCCTCTAGTTTTAGACTCCCCTACCTTTGAGAAAAGATGTTGACTATCTTGCTGATCTGTGCCCCTCATTATTTTACCTCTATAAGATCACCCCTAAGCCTCCTACGCTCCAGGGAAAAAATCCCAGTCTATCCAGCCACTCCTTATAACTCAAATCATCAAGTCCCGGTAGCATCCTGGGTGGTGAGTAGATGGAATTTAGTTCTCAGTTTCCTTCTGAGGAGCAGCATTGTTGTGAATGTTGTGTGATGGTGTGAATCGTGTTCCGATTGGACATGAGAAAGTTGTTTCCTCTCCTGGATAGCAAACCTTCATCTTTTGACGCTCTGGCATGTTTTAGTGACCGTACTGGCCTCTCCACCAATCAGTGAGTGGACGGGTGATATGAGGCAGTCCGTGTGTGTTGTATAGCATCATTCTTAAGGCAATCCACAAATTCCTGGGATGTGAATTGAGTCCCATTATCACTGATTAGTTGTTTGGGTCATCCAAATCTCTCAAACAACTCATCCAGCTCCTCTGTGGTTCTTTCCATTGCGGTGGATTTCATCATTCTGACTTTGGGTCCTTTATGCATTGACTAAGACCAGTTTGTCCGGTCTTAGTCAATGGCTGCCGTGAAATTGACCATGTATCCTCTGCCAAGGTTGTTTAGGTCAATCCCACGGGAAAGTGGTTGTAGAGATGGAATATTCCGTATTCTAGCATGACTGACATTTCTCCATTTTTTCTTCTATTTGAGAATCAAGTCCCAGCCACCAAAAATAGCTTTGTGTAAGCTCTTCCATCCACACTACCCCTGGATGACCTTTGTGCGGTTGATCAAGGATGCAGTGTTGTAAGCATGGAGGGATGATCACTTCCCTCCAGAACAATACTCCATCCTGGACAGTTATTCAAGCTCCCTCACTATATACGGTCTGAATTTAGGATTCTTCTTTTGTTCATCCAATGATGTTCCTCTTAAAAGCATATCCATGACCCTACCCTTTACCGGGTCATTCCCCGTGTGCTTTTGCACTGGAGACAATGTTATTGGGACATTCTCTACCTTGGAGAAATATAATATGTTGATGTCGCTGTCTTGTGATTCACTTTTGGCCTGAAGTGGCAATCTCGATAAGGCATCTGCGTTGTCGCGCTGTTCTGATCTCCGATACTTTATTTCATAATTATGCGTTGATAATATCAATGCCCGCCTTTGTAGACAACTTACGGCTAATGATGGAATTCTCTGGTATTGACCAAAAATTGTTTCAATGTCCTTCGGTCAGTCAACAAAGTAAATTGTCTGCCGTACAGGTGCTGGTGAAATCATTTAATACCAAAGATTATGCTGAATGGGGCGGCACGATGGCACAGTGGTTAGCACTGCAGCCTCACCGCGCCAGGGTCCTGGATTCAATTCCGGTGTCAGGTGACTGTCTGTGTGGAGTTTGCACATTCTCCCCGTGTCTGCGTGGGTTTCCTCCGGGTGCTCCGGTTTCCTCCCACAGTCCAAAGATGTGCGGGTTAGGTTGATTGGCCGTGCTAAATTGCCCCTTAGTGTCAGGGTAACTAACAGGGTAAATATGTGGGGTTACTGGGATAAGAGCTGTGTGGGATTGCGGCCAGTGCAGATTCGATGGGCCGTATGGCCTCCTTCTGCACTGTAGAGATTCTATCATTCTGTTCTATGATTCTCTGAGTGCTTCTTTTTCAAGTTGTGCATAATTTTGTTCCACACTTGATAACGTTCGTGATGCCAACACTATTGGCTGCTCTTCCCCAGATGCCATTATGTGAGATACAAGTCTTTCTCGCAGAATGTCTTCAAGGGTCGAGCCCAACGCACAGTTCCTCACTCACCTTATCAGCGTTACAATGAATTGCGATATATTTCCGCCCTCTTCCTGGCTCCATCAATGAAATCGGAATCTCTCAGCAATTATTAATGGTTTAGGTGAGAAATGACTTTCGAGGATCTTGTTCAGTTTCTTGTAGATTTTTTCACCGGGCTTCTCAGGATGGACAAGGTCCTGCAGCAAAGTAAAGGTTTTAAGCCCTACTACGCTTAGGAAAGTTCATCCGGTATCTTGTTCACAGCTGGATAACATTGAAATCTCTCTTTGTTGGCAGTCCAGGTTTCCATATTTTTTTCAAATGCCTTTGTAGTTTCCGGCTATTAAATCATAGTACTTTCTTTAACCTTTCCCCCCCTTTTATTTATTTTTCTCAATCCTTATTAATTTGTGGTGTTGGTGTTAATTGGAGCTGTAGTATGGAAACAAAATTCAAACTACTTCTTGGTAGCTAATCACACTTCTATTCCCTAACAAGACGACGTCACTTGTAATTCCTGTTTGGCTTCCGTTTTTTTGTTTGGAGCAGTGACCTCCCCTTTTAGAATGCCCATCTCTCTCTCTCTCTCTTTTTTTAATTAGTTCTTTTTATTTGTTCGTGGGACATAGGTGTCGCTGGTTGGCCAGCATTTATTGCCCATCCCGAGTTGCCCTTGTTTAGAGGGCAGTTGAGAGTCAACCACATTGCTGTGGCTCTGGAGTCACATGTAGGCCAGACCGGGTAAGGACGGCAGATTTCCTTCCCTAAAGGACATTAGTGAACCAGATGGGTTTATCCGACAATTGACAATGGTTTCATGGTCATCAGTAGATTCTTAATTCCAGATATTCCTTTTACAATTCAAATTCCATCATCTGCCGTGGTGGGATTTGAACCCGGGTCCCCCAGAACATTAGCTGAGTTTCTGGATTAATAGTCTAGTGATAATACCACTAGGCCATCGCCTCCCTATAGTGTGAGGATCCTGTTGCTGCAGCCCCCTCGTGCGAGGTCCTGCCATTCAGAGGCCAACACAGCCTCTAAACAGTAAGCAAACTTTTATTTTTCAAGCCTGTTCAGGGTTCTTCTTTCTTTGCAGCTTTCTCTACCCTTAAGAGATATCTTCTTGCTTTGGAGGATTCTTCAACCTGTGTGAGTCAACGCACTGAACTTTTTTTCGATCATCCTCCCAGCGTCAGTGCTCTGTTTCATACTGAAACCATGGTTAAAAAGATAAGCTTCAGAATCATCGAATCCCATCAGTGCAGAGTAAGGCCATTCAGCCCATTGAGTCTGCACCGACTTTCCAACAAATCATCCCACCCAGGCCCTATCCCCTTAACCCCATGCATTTACCCCACTAATCCCCCTAACCTACACACCTTGGGACACTAAGGGGCAATTCAGCATGGCCATTCCACCTAACCTGCACATCTTTGGAGTGTCGGAGGAAACTGGAGCACCTGAGGAAACGCACAAAGAGATGGGGAGAACGTGCAAACTCCAGCCAGACAGTGACCCGAGGCCAGAATTGAACCTGGGTCCCTGGAGCTGTGAGGCAGCAGTGCTAACCACTGTGCCACCGTGTCACCTAATTTCAACTTAAATGTAAATATTGTTACCAGTTTTTCCTTTTGTTGTTTCTAACCGATGTGACAACAAGGGAAAAAGGGTTTCTGAGGTGCTGCACCATGGGTTATTTAAACAAACCGATGCTGCTTTATTTACAAGGTGTTGCCTGGTTGAAGTCCAACTTGGAAGAGAGATATTGGCTGGAATGTTACCGTCCCGCCCACCACGGGAATCGGAGGGAGCGAGGGGCGGACCATGGGAAGGTCTGTTGACCTTGGGCGGGATTTTACAGTTTTGGGACGAGCGTGGCTGTAAAACCCTGCCAAAAATCCGTGACCGCCTCTGGTGATGTCACCGCATGTCATGTGACTAATCACACACCGCATTGCTTTACAATAATAATGTTTCTTTATTTTTCCTTTATGACTCTTTCTCTCTCAATCCAATCTTTCTTTCCCTCTCTTTATCTCACATTGCATCTTGTTTGATTTGCCCTGTTTCCCAGCTATCACCTCTCTGCTATTTAAAATGTTCTTGGTTCTGACCTCACCGTGTGATCTGCTGCCTCACTCCAATAATTTCTCAAGAGGGAGTGCTGTGCGTTAGTGAGTAGGGTCTTCACCCACAAACCTACCAGGGACAATTAAACCCTCTAAATACGCCAGCAATTGTGACACCATAATAATGTTTTCAGGTACGATAAATCGAGCAGCGCTGGAGCCTAAAAACAAAGTTATTTTTATACACAAGAATTCTGTGGATCGTCTCTCTTTGGCTCTCCAACTGATAATAGAAATGAGCTTTGAACTGAGTAGAAATCCAAATTTATCTCCGAAGCACAGTCCCTGAATTTGCCCGCACCTCATGCCCTGTCTGATCTTTCTCACAGCTTCCACAACACATACTGATGCACTCATTCTGGGTCATGTTTGATGTTCCCGCTGTGTTATATATGTTTAATATATCCAAAATTGCAAATGACACAGGAGTGACCCACCTCATTTCGATGATGCTTGATCTGCTTCAGTCTGTGTACTCAGTTTGCCCACTCAATCTCTTTCTATTTTTGGTCGTATACATCGGAATTCAATTATCCCAGGCCAAATCTTTCTTTGTTGGTTCTCTTTTTTTCTCTCAATCTTGCTTTCTCACACTCTGATACCCCTCTGTCTCTCTCCCTCCCTCTGTCTCTCTCCCTCCCTCTGTCTCTCTCCCTCCCTCTGTCTCTCTCCCTCCCTCTGTCTCTCTCCCTCCCTCTGTCTCTCTCCCTCCCTCTGTCTCTCTCCCTCCCTCTGTCTCTCTCCCTCCCTCTGTCTCTCTCCCTCCCTCTGTCTCTCTCCCTCCCTCTGTCTCTCTCCCTCCCTCTGTCTCTCTCCTTCCCTCTGTCTCTCTCCCTCCCTCTGTCTCCCTCCCTCCGTCTCTCTCCCTCCCTCCCTCTGTCTCTCTCCCTCCCTCCCTCTGTCTCTCTCCCTCCCTCCCTCCCTTTGTGTCTCTCCCTCCCTCCCTCTGTCTCTCTCCCTCCCTCCCTCTGTCTCTCTCCCTTCCTCTGTCTGTCTCTCTCCCTCCCTCTGTCTGTCTCTCTCTCTCCCTCTGTCTGTCTCTCTCTCTCTCCCTCTGTCTCTCTCACCCTCCCTCTGTCTGTCTCTCTCCCTCCCTCCGTCTCTCTCTCTCTCTCCCTCCCTCCGTCTCTCTCTCTCTCCCTCCCTCTGTCTCTCTCTCTCTCTCTCCCTCCCTCTGTCTCTTTCCCTCCCTCTGTCTCTCTCTCTCTCTCCCTCCCTCTCTCTCTCTCCCTCCCTCTGTCTCTCTCCCTCCCTCTGTCTCTCTCCCTCCCTCTGTCTCTCTCCCTCCCTCTGTCTCTCTCCCTCCCTCTGTCTCTCTCTCTTCCCCCATGATGCATCATCAATCGAGCAAAGACTAGTTTGTACGCAAGAACAAATAGGCTTTTATTATCAAAAGACTTGGAGCACACCCATGCCGATGAACTGGTCCAGACTGAGGCAGGGGGGTGGGGAGCAGTCGCCTTTATACCTGGACCGGGGGGGAGGAGTCTCGGGTAGGGCCGGCAGGGATGTGTCCAGGCATGTCACATATACAGGCAATAAACTAACAGTGGTTTACCACACCCCGTCCCTCTTCACCCCCGTCCCTCTTCACCCCCGTCCCTCTTCACCCCCGTCCCTCTTCACCCCCGTCCCTCTTCACCCCCGTCCCTCTTCACCCCCGTCCCTCTTCACCCCCGTCCCTCTTCACCCCCGTCCCTCTTCACCCCCGTCCCTCTTCACCCCCGTCCCTCTTCACCCCCGTCCCTCTTCACCCCCGTCCCTCTTCACCCCCGTCCCTCTTCACCCCCGTCCCTCTTCACCCCCGTCCCTCTTCACCCCCGTCCCTCTTCACCCCCGTCCCTCTTCACCCCCGTCCCTCTTCACCCCCGTCCCTCTTCACCCCCGTCCCTCTTCACCCCCGTCCCTCTTCACCCCCGTCCCTCTTCACCCCCGTCCCTCTTCACCCCCGTCCCTCTTCACCCCCGTCCCTCTTCACCCCCGTCCCTCTTCACCCCCGTCCCTCTTCACCCCCGTCCCTCTTCACCCCCGTCCCTCTTCACCCCCGTCCCTCTTCCCCCGTCCCTCTTCCCCCGTCCCTCTTCCCCCGTCCCTCTTCCCCCGTCCCTCTTCCCCCGTCCCTCTTCCCCCGTCCCTCTTTCCCCCCGTCCCTCTTTCCCCCCGTCCCTCTTTCCCCCCGTCCCTCTTTCCCCCCGTCCCTCTTTCCCCCCGTCCCTCTTCCCCCCGTCCCTCTTCCCCCCGTCCCTCTTCCCCCCGTCCCTCTTCCCCCGTCCCTCTTCCCCCGTCCCTCTTCCCCCGTCCCTCTTCCCCCCGTCCCTCTTGCCCCCGTCCCTCTTGCCCCCCGTCCCTCTTCCCCCCCGTCCCTCTTCCCCCGTCCCTCTTCCCCCGTCCCTCTTCCCCCGTCCCTCTTCCCCCCGTCCCTCTTCCCCCCGTCCCTCTTTCCCCCCGTCCCTCTTTCCCCCCGTCCCTCTTTCCCCCCGTCCCTCTTTCCCCCCGTCCCTCTTTCCCCCCGTCCCTCTTTCCCCCCGTCCCTCTTTCCCCCCGTCCCTCTTTCCCCCCGTCCCTCTTTCCCCCCGTCCCTCTTTCCCCCGTCCCTCTTTCCCCCGTCCCTCTTTCCCCCCGTCCCTCTTTCCCCCCGTCCCTCTTTCCCCCCGTCCCTCTTTCCCCCCGTCCCTCTTTCCCCCCGTCCCTCTTCCCCCGTCCCTCTTCCCCCCGTCCCTCTTCCCCGTCCCTCTTCCCCCGTCCCTCTTCCCCCGTCCCTCTTCCCCCGTCCCTCTTCCCCCCGTCCCTCTTTCCCCCGTCCCTCTTTCCCCCGTCCCTCTTTCCCCCGTCCCTCTTGCCCCCGTCCCTCTTGCCCCCGTCCCTCTTGCCCCCGTCCCTCTTGCCCCCGTCCCTCTTGCCCCCGTCCCTCTTGCCCCCCGTCCCTCTTGCCCCCCGTCCCTCTTGCCCCCCGTCCCTCTTGCCCCCCGTCCCTCTTGCCCCCCGTCCCTCTTCCCCCCGTCCCTCTTCCCCCCGTCTCTCTTCCCCCTCCCCCCGTCTCTCTTTCCCCTCCCCCCGTCTCTCTTTCCCCTCCCCCCGTCTCTCTTTCCCCTCCCCCCGTCTCTCTTTCCCCTCCCCCCGTCTCTCTTTTCCCCCCCCCGTCTCTCTTTTCCCCTCCGTCTCTCTTTTCCCCCCCCGTCTCTCTTTTCCCCCCCGTCTCTCTTTTCCCCCCCGTCTCTCTTTCCCCCCCGTCTCTCTTTCCCCCCCGTCTCTCTTTCCCCCCCCGTCTCTCTTTCTCCCCCCCGTCTCTCTTTCTCCCCCCCGTCTCTCTTTCTCCCCCCCGTCTCTCTTTCTCCCCCCCGTCTCTCTTTCTCCCCCCCGTCTTTCTCCCCCCCGTCTCTATTCCCCCCCCGTCTCTCTTCCCCCCCGTCTCTCTTCCCCCCCGTCTCTCTTCCCCTCCGTCTCTCTTCCCCCCCCGTCTCTCTTCCCCCCCGTCTCTCTTCCCCCCCCCGTCTCTCTTCCCCCCTGTCTCTCTCTCTCTCTCCCTCTGTGTCTCTCTCCCTCCTTATCTCTCTCTCTCTGTCTCAGTGTCTCCAGGAATTGTATGTCAATCTCCAGGACACTATTTTTCTCTCTCTTGTCTTTCGTTCCCGCTTCTTTCCCCGTTTCTCTCTTTGTCTCTCACTCTCTTATTATTGGGTTCCTCTCCCTCACTCTCTGTGTTTCCCTCTTTCTGTCCCTCACTTTCTGCCTTCATCTCTCCCAATTTCTCGGTCTCTCATATTTTATCATTTTTTCCTCAATTGTCACCTCACTCTCTGTATGTCTCTCTCTGTCTGTCTCTCTCCCTTCTATCTTTCTCACTCACTTTTTTCCCCTCGTTTCTCCTAGCTTGTCTTTATCTCTCTCTCTCTCTCTGCCTCTCAGTACCTCTCTGTTACCAGGCCTCTCTCTTTCTCCCTGTCTCTCTATCACTCTAATCTGCATTCCTCCCAAACCATCCCCAACCTCTTCATCATGATCCTGAGGAATGAACGAGCTTCCTCAGCGAGCTACTAGATACTGAGGCTGCCCTCTGGTGGCTGGCTTACCTTACTGCACCAACTCACCTTCTCCGCTGTCTGTTCTATGTATTTGTGTGGGGAAGAGAATATGAATCTGTTCTTTAGCTTTTTATACGACCACTGAAGGTCTGGTGAATCACTTTCAAAGTGTAGTCGATGTTATAAAGCAGGGAACAAGGCAGCCAGTTTCCGCACAGCAAGCTCCCACAAACCGCACCGTGCTAATGTCCAGATTTACTGATGTTAATTGAGGGGTGAACGTTGGCCCGGACACTGGCGATAACTCACTGCTGTTCTTTGAAATAGTTCCATGGGATCGTTTACATCCACCTGTGCAGGCAGATGGGGCCGTAGGGTTGCCAACTGCGATGAGATATTTTCTTGGAGGTTTCATCACATGACTTGGCCCACATTCCAACCATTCGCCCATTGGCCAATGCATCCATCTTTGTGATGTGCCACAAAAAGACTCATTACCCAATTGACTGCCAACCAAACAATATTGTTTCCCCCCCCCCAAATTTTAATACTGGGTAAAGAGAAATGTTCAAAGAAAATGACAGAAAGAAAATTAATGTCTCGATGTTGTTTTCTCCAGGGTCGCACACAGCAGTGTCCTGGAGATTATTCGCCAATTCCCGCAGACTTTGGGCCATTCCTGGAGGGTTGGCGACCCTCGTGGTCGCAATGTAGCATCTCCTCCAAAAGTTGGCTCCTCCCACATTGCAGCTCCCATTCCCCCTCCCAGGATTTCACTCGGGCGTTAGCATCAACTCTTGGGCTCTTGCCCTGGGGTGGGACCTGCGACTCAGAGGAAAGAGTAATACCCACTGAACCATGACCAATGCTTAGCTACATGAGTGAAAATGTCTCTCATTCGCACCATCCGGCTCATTAACTCCCCCTTCCTTTTCCTGATGACCTTATTGAAAACTCACGGAGCGGAAAATTAACTTGGTACGGCAGGGTGGCACAGTGTTTAGCACTGCTGCCTCACAGCGCCAGGGACCCGGGTTCGATTCCCGGCTTGGGTCGCTGTTTGTGTGGAGTCGGCACATTCTCCCCGTGTCGGCATGGGTTTTCTCCGGGTGCTCCGGTTTCCTCCCACACTCCAAAAATGTGTGGGTTAGGTTGATTGGCCATGATAAATTGACCCTAGTGTAAGGGGATTAGCAGGGTAAATATGTGGGGTTACGGGAATAGGGTCTGGGTGGGATTGTGGTTGGTGCAGACTCGATGGGCTGAATGGCCTCCTTCCGCATTGTAGGGATGCTATGATGATCTCTTCTATGATGGCTGGAATTTTCCTGTCCTGTCTGCCCCAGGTATCATAGCGGGCGGGACAGAACCGTGCAAAGGTCTGTTCACCTTTGATGGGATTTTCCGGTCTTGGGGTGAGCGTGGCCAAAAAAACAGAGAATCACTACAGTGCAGAAGAAGGCCATTCAGCCCATCGAGTCTGTACCAAAAACAATCCCACCCAGGCCCTATTTCCATAACTCCACACATTTACCCTGCTAATCCCCCTGACACTAGGGTCAATTTAGCATGGCTCAATCCACCTAATCTGCACATCTTTGGACTGTGGGAGGAAACCGGAGCACCCGGAGGAAACCCACGCAGACACGGGGAGAACGTGCAAACTCCACACAGACAGTGACCCGAGGCTGGAATTGAACCAGGGTTCCTGGGGCAGCAGTGCTAACCACTGTGCCACCCAAGGTGTCATTTGTCAGCAGCACTTGAAGAACCCTGCTTTGGACACCGTGTAGTCTTGAGAATATTAACAGAAAGTTTTCATTCACAACTCATAACTATACAGTGGAGCGATGCTTCCCAAACAGTGCCCTATGGACCACTGGTGGTTGGTGAAGGGATTGCAGGTGGTCTGCCGGGGGGTGGGAGAAAAAACATCAATTCTCATTAGGTAAGTGTTATCTGTTTCCACTAGGCCGACTCGAGGTAAATGTGCTGTCATGAGTACAGTGTGTATGTGAGTGTGCATCACAAAGTGTCAGAAATAGCTGTGCTTTTAATACCCGTTGATAGAGAAGTTTGACTTCCACCAGTTAAAAAATATGTTTAAAACGGTTTGCGTCTGTTGTGGTCGGCAAAAGCCGTTGATTACGATCTAGTGGCATAAAGGAAAAGGTTGGGAACCACTGCTGTGGAAGGTACATAGAATCATGGACAATTCTCCATGGAAAACAAAACTTCAGTGTTCTTTTAACGTTAGCAGCTGTTTTATGTAATTCGAATGATACTGATCCTTCATGGTCTGATCTGATATCCTTTTTCTTTTGTTCCAGATTATTTCCCAGCGAAAGCTTTCTAAATCATTGCTGAAACATGGAAATACTGCAGGAAAGTCATCGATAACAGTAGGTCACTCCAGTGTTTAACATTACCCTGAGCGCGACCCACGGTGACATGGCCCCCTCTGCTCAATGAGTCTGTCTCAGCCTTTTGGAAACGTTCAAGTGTTTGAAAATAACCAGCTTGTTCCGAGTGGACCTCAAGAGTTCCCTCCTCTCCGGCAGCTCCCCTGACTTGAAATCCAAATAAAAATCATTCCCTTGTGAGAGTATTCTGCTCCAACTTTTCAGATCCGCATAATCAATTCATTTCAAATTGTATTAAGTGGCATCAATATCAAAAGATCAGCATTTTAGCAAATGACAGCTCGGAATAAAGTAATAATTCTGTCGATTCAAATGAAATAATGATCATGACCAGGTCGCAGTGAGTGTAATAATGTGAGGATGATTGCAATAAATTGCAACTTTGTCAAAAATCCAACATCTAATCATAGGATGCTGGGTATCTAACACTCAGAAATGTTATATTTAGAGATTTTTGATTTGATTTATTATTGTCACATGTATTAGCATACAGTGAAAAGTATTGTTTCTTGCGCGCTATACAGACAAAGCATACTGTTCATAGAGAAGGAAAGGAGAGAGTGCAGAATGTAGTGTTACAGTCATAGCTAGGGTGTAGAAAAAGATCAACTTAATATAAGGTAGGTCCATTCAAAAGTCTGATGACAGCAGGGAAGAAGCTGTTCTTGAGTCGGTTGGTATGCGTTCTCAGACTTTTGTTTCTTTTTCCCGACGGAAGAAGGTAGAAAAGAGAATGCCTGGGGTGTTTGATTATGCTGGCTGCTTTGCCGAGGCAGTGGGAAGTGCAGGTGGAGTCAATGGGTGGGAGGCTGGTTTGCCTGATGGACTGGGCTACGTTGACAACTCTTTGTAGTTTCTTGCGGTCTTGGGCAGAGCAGGAGCCAGACCAAGCTGAGATACAACCAGAAATGATGCTTTTTATGATTGCTTAAAACACTTGCGAGGTATTGTATGATTATATAACAATTAGGAGTGGTCTCAGCTGATGTAAAATGTGAAAAGAAAACTAATTTCTTTTTGTTTCCTTGTCCATTAAGAATTAACTTGTAACATCTCAAGCTTTACAAATCTAGAATACACTGCCTGAAAGGCAGTAGAAGCAAATTCAATCATAACCTTTAAATCAAAGGATAACAGGATAAGTACCAAAAAGGGAAATTATTATAATTGGTTGTTTTTTTTTGGAAAAATATGGTGGCCAATGCCAATTTGTGAGGATGATACCACAGCGGTTATTTACGATGAGATGCAACTTTTGTTGACATACCTGACATTGTCCACAGACAGGTTTCAAACAGTGAAGACATTCCAGCATGTAGTTGTCCAGGTGCTAAAATAACACAATTTCTAATCAGCAAGATTCAATATATTTTGCCTGTGGTTAGTATTTGGGTGGCACGGTGGCACAGTGGTTAGCACTGCTGCCTCACAGCGCCAGGGACCCGGGTTCGATTCCTGCCTCGGGGTGACTGTCTGTGTGGAGCCTGCATGTTCTCCCCGTGTCTGCATGGGTTTACTCCGGGTGCTCCGGTTTCCTCCCCCAATCCGAAAGACGTGCTGGTTAGGTGCATTGGCCATCTGCTCTCAGTGTACCTGAATGGGTGCCGCAGTGTGGCGACTAGGGGA
Source organism: Mustelus asterias (assembly GCF_964213995.1). Classification (NCBI taxonomy): domain Eukaryota; kingdom Metazoa; phylum Chordata; class Chondrichthyes; order Carcharhiniformes; family Triakidae; genus Mustelus; species Mustelus asterias. The sequence goes on from NC_135802.1 coordinate 159,410,109, forward strand.
TTTTCACAGTAACTTCATTGCAGCGTTAATGTAAGCCTACTTGTGACACTAATAAATACATTTTAAAACATTTTTGAAAAATTGTCAGTTTGAGTTTATTAAATTCTCAATCATTTACATGCTATCGATGAGTTTGATAAAGTAGGGGGAACGGCCGCCTTGTAGTCCATTGGTTAGATACCTTATTTGTAGAATGGTTTATTTTCTCTGTTTTTTGTTGCGTGTGTGTGGTTGTGGTAAGAGATAGTGGTAATGGAGGTGAGATTCAAGAGTTGATTTTCCACCTTTCTATAAGGGATTACATACTTGGTTATTTGATTCTGTCAGAGTAACATTGGCACTCATTGTCCAGGACTGGCTTCAGTCTTCGCTTCCCAACACTTTGAATTTGTTTGTTTCAAGACCAACATTCAGTTAAAGTTAAAGTTTATTTATTATAAGGCTTACATTAACACTGCAATGAAGTTACTGTGAAACTCACCTAGTCACCACACTCCGGCGCTGTTTGGGTCAATGCACCTAACCAGCACGCCTTTCAGAATGTGGGAGGAAACCGGAGCACCCGGAGGAAACCCAAGCAGACACGGGGAGAACGTGCAAACTCCACACAGTGACCCCAAGCCGGGAATCGAACCCGGGTCCTTGGTGCTGTGAGGCAGCAGTGCTAACCACTGTGCCACTGTGCCACCCTGCAGCCCTGCGCATTCACTAATGGCCCTTTGGTAACTAGTAAAGGCAGCTGAGTGGGTCAGTCTGGGAATGAGAAGTAAAATGACACAGGAAAGAGAAATAAATAAGAACGAGAAAATGCCTTTCAGTCTGTCAAGTTGCTTCCTCTACAACCAGGACTCGGAATGACTGGCAGCAACTCTACCTCATGCTTAATGCATTCAGCTCAAATTCCTCGCCTTGTTGTTAAGCAGAGGAGTTAATGTTGTGCTTTAAGTGGATTAGGGAGGAATTTGATCTAAATATTTGGACAACAATATCGCTAACTGTAATTTCCAGCTTTGTGATAATTATCAGATTGAGATGAGCAAAACTCCTGATCTACATTGACTCCCGCACTGGCGTGTTGGCCAACCTGCCCCCACCTGCCCATAAATCCATTATTTTGAGTGCTTTGATCGGTTGCGTACCCGAGGGAAGGGCAGTGGAGTTGGGAAAGGCCAATCTCATGAGTAAAGCTGAGCTGTTAAAAGGTGAAGTGTTCCCAATCCTGATTCCTGGACCCCTGTTTATATTGAGCTGGTGGGCACCCAACCACCTCACCCACCCAACCACCTCACCCACCCAACCACCTCACCCACCCAACCACCTCACCCACCAACCACCTCACCCATCCAACCACCTCACCCACCCAACCACCTCACCCACCCAGCCACCTCACCCACCCAACCGCCTCACCCACCCAACCACCTCACCCACCCAACCACCTCACCCACCAACCACCTCACCCATCCAACCACCTCACCCATCCAACCACCTCACCCACCCAACCACCTCACCCACCCAGCCACCTCACCCACCCAGCCACCTCACCCATCCAACCACCTCACCCACCCAACCACCTCACCCACCCAGCCACCTCACCCACCCAGCCACCTCACCCACCCAACCACCTCACCCACCCAACCGCCTCACCCACCCAACCGCCTCACCCACCCAACCGCCTCACCCACCCAACCGCCTCACCCACCCAACCGCCTCACCCACCCAACCGCCTCACCCACCCAACCGCCTCACCCACCCAACCGCCTCACCCACCCAACCACCTCACCCACCCAACCGCCTCACCCACCCAACCGCCTCACCCACCCAACCGCCTCACCCACCCAACCGCCTCACCCACCCAACCGCCTCACCCACCCAACCACCTCACCCACCCAACCACCTCACCCACCCAGCCGCCTCACCCATCTAACCACCTCACCCACCCAACCACCTCACCCACCCAACCACCTCATCCACCCAACCGCCTCCACCTGTCTATCCATTCACCCATCCACTAACACCCATTCACAGACATGGAAAGACTAGACCATTTACCATACAGTAGCCAGTGCTATGTAACGGGCCATATTTAGGACCATAGAATCCCTACAGCTCAGATGGAGGGCATTCGGCCCATCAAATCTGCACCGACTCTCCAGAAGAGCATCTTATCGAGAGCCATCACCTGCCTTATGTCCATAACCTCCCATATTTACCATGGCTAATCCATCTAACCTACACATATTGGGACACTGATGGGCAACTTAGCATGGCCAATCCACCTAATCCGCACATCTATGGACTGTGGGAGGAAACTGGAGCACCCGGAGGAAACCCACGCAGACACGGGGAGAATGTGCAAACTCCACACAGACAGTGACCCGAGGCCGGAATTGAACCTGGGTCCCTGGCGCTGTCAAGCAGCAGTGCTAACCACTGTGCCACCGTGCCACCCTGTACAGTCCTGAATTCCTCGATTCTCCTCCACTTCGACTGAGTTTCCCGAGGGCTGTTGTGCTGCGCATTTCTGTGGAAACTGGGCTCAGTAGGAATATACAGCATCTTCAATTCAGGGGGATTATCAGTCACTGGGGCAATCCAGTGATCATTGCTGCTGTACAGAAAACCCAGGACAATGTGATCGCAACTGGATAATCTATCTTTTCCTTTGCAATGTTGATTGAGGGATAAATATCGACCAGCGCACTGGGGATAATTTTCAAGATAGAACCATGGGATTGCTTTTATATCACCTGAGGGGGAGGATGGAACCTTCATTTAGCATCTTATCTGAAATACAGCACCTCCAACAGTGCAGCACAACCTCAGCACCACAGTGAAGCACTAGCCTGGATCTCTGCACTGGAGTGGGACACGAACCCACAACCTTCTGAGTCAGAGGCAAGAGTGACCTTAACTGAGCCACTGCTGACATTCTTAACATTTGTCATTTTATCCAAGGAAAGTTGCAAATTGGGTAAGATACGGTAGAGTAACAGTCTCACAAGAGCATTAATTTGAATTACAGGTAATCAGACATCTGAACCTTTCGAGAATATGCTGCTTCACAGTGTCAGGGACCTGGGTTCAATTCCGGCCTTGGGTCACTGTCTGTGCGGAGTCTGCACGTTCTCCCCATGTCTGCGTGGGTTTCCTCCAGGTGCTCTGGTTTCCTCCCACAGTCCAAAGACGTGTTGGTTGGGTGCATTGGCTGTGCTAAATTCTCCCTCGGTGTACCCGAACAGGCACTGGAGTGTGGCGACTTGGGGATTTTCACAGTAACTGCATTACAGTGTGAATGTAAGCTTACTTGTGAATATAGAAAAAACTTTACTTTACAATAGAGTTAATGATATAAAAGGAAATTAGTCCTGTGGATAGAAAAATGACGATGGGACAAAAGGCCTGGATAAATGGGTATCTTTCAGACTGGCAGAGTCAATGAAAATGCCGCCTACCAATGATAAGGATCCCTTCTCCATGACGGAGAAGAGGAAGCAGCCAGCAGCCATTAAACTTCCCAATTGTCCCATCCCGCCGGGCCTGCGAGGTTAAAATCAGGAGCCGTGTGTAGCTGGGCCTATCGCTGGAGGCCTGTTTCCACTATTCTGCCTCACCAGCCGGCCTGCCATTGCACCATCTGCCTCACAGTGACCTGCTGACAACATCTGGAACGGGGACAGCTGTGCTGAGCCGACCGAACTTTGTCACAGCTTGACAGTTTCCTCCTGTCGGATAATTTAAAATCACCTCGGGGAATATCTGTCACATCAGACAGTTTGCAGTGTGCAGCTGCTAAACACGCAGCAGAATCCCAGGGACAATGCTCCCCAAACCTTTTCCCACCCTCATCCTGTCTGAATGGGTGAGAGTGGCCATGAGGGTGGAGTGGGGGTGGATGCAGAGCTGTGAGAGCGGGGGTGGGGTGCAGAATCTTGGAGGGCATGTTGGAGAGTTATGACGGGGAGGGGGGCGTCAGGGGTGAGGGGGAGAGTTGTGAGGGGGAGGGGTGTCAGGGGTGAGGGGGAGGGCTAGAAAGGGTAGCAAATGAAATGACGTATGTAAATCCTAGCGCCAATGGCAGCGCTGTTGAGGCAGCATCTCCACTCGCTGTGGGTGTGGAGTCACGTGTGTGCCAGTCCAGGTAAGAATGGTTTGTGTCCTTCTCTCAAGCCAGATGGGCTTTTACAACAATTGATGATAGTTTCAGGGTCACCATAACTGAGACTAGCTTTCAATTCCAGACTTATTAACGGAATTTAAGTTCCACCAGCTGCCGGGGTGAAGTTTGGACCCCAGAGCCTTAACCTGGGTCTCTGGATTACTTGTCCAGTAATGCTCCCATTGTACCAAAACCTCTTTACAAAGAGTGTAAGGATGTGACTCTCATAAATAAACTTTAACCATAAAGTTCAAGTTTAACCCAGAACTGTCAACCCATGAAGAACCTCAGAATCTACCAAACATGGGGACTCGTATCACACACCGAGAGATGTGCGTGAGGTATTGAGGGGGTATTTTGTGTCTGTGTTCACCATGGAGAAGGACAATGTAGAGGGGGGGGGGGCAGCTATGATATAGTTTTAGTCTTTAGTTTATTTATTAGTGTCGCAAGTAGGTTTACATTAACACTGCAATGAAGTTACTGTGAAAATCCCCTAGTCGCCACACTCCAGCACCTGTTTGGGTACACTGAGAGAGAATTTACCATGGCCAATGCACCCCAACCAGCACGTCTTTTGGACTGTGGGAGGAAACCGGAGCACCCGAAGGAAACCCATGCAGACACGGGGAGAACGTGCAAACTCCACACAGACAGTGACCCAAGCCAGGAATCGAACCCGGGTCCCTGGTGCTGTGAGGCAGCAGTGCTAACCACTGTGCCACCCATATAATTGAACAGATTAGCATTGAGAGGAAAGAGTTAAGAAGCATTTGAATGAGTGCTTGAAAACCAGAGCATCCCAAGGCGACAGACCAAGTGCTGGAAAGTGGGATTGGAATGGATAGATGGAATGGATAGATAGCAGTCACGGGCATTCAGCCTCTGATCTTCAGGTAAGCGTTCTCCAAGGTGGCCTTCACGACACCCGACAGCGCAGAGTCGCTGAGCAGAAACTGATAGCCAAGTTCCGCACACATGAGGACGGCCTAAACCGGGATGTTGGATTTATGTCACATTATCAGTAACCCCCACAGCTTGCCTCCTGGACTTGCAGGCTGTCCTGTCTGGAGACAATACACATCTCTTTAACCTGTGCTTAATGCTCCCTCCACCCACATTGTCTGTATCCTTAAGATCTGGCTGGCTGTAGGGATTCGCATTCTAATCAGTATTCTGCAACTTGATTTTTGTGTCTCTGTGCCCTGCTTGAGAGCACATTTCCACTCCATCTGATGAAGGAGCAGCGCTCCGAAAGCTAATGGTATTTGCTACCAAATAAACCTGTTGGACTTTAACCTGGTGTTGTTAAAACTCTTACTGTGTTCACCCCAGTCCAACGCCGGCATCTCCACATCATAGATGTTTGATGGCCAGTGCAGCCATGATGGGCCAAATGGCCTCTTTTTGTGCTGTTAAATTCTATGGGCGGGATTTTCCAGCCACGCTCGCCCTGAATCTGGAGAATCCTGCCTGAGGTCAACGGATCTTTCCGTGGTCCGCCCCTCGCCCGCTGTGATTCCCACGGTAGGCGGGATGGGAAAGATCCCCCCATGACTAGATAAGAGACCGAGCGCATTTTAACATAATTCAAAAAATCAGACTGATGTTGTCAGGGTTTGAATCTCGCACCGTCCTCGGGAGAAAATGTTTAGCCATGGAACTGTTTATAAATGCAAACCACAGTCTTTTAAGTAAGCCTGTGATCAATGATTAATACACGCCACCCTGCTTTTCCATCTGTCGCTTTTATTCAATCTGAGTTGTCTCCTGATGAGCTTGTGATATTTTCAGCCTATTTCTCATCCTCCCTCCCCCTGTCTCCAGTTTTTAATCTGGATAACTTCAGAGGGATTTCTATTTTTTTGCTCATGCTTACGAAAGTGAAGAATGTTGACGAATGGGACGTTTTGTATCCAAGGTTGTGCCCAGTAATCCCAGCTCAAACGCAGCATCGAGCTTTGTCCCAATTTAGTGACGTAATCTCACTTCAGTGAAGCACCTACTGCGGTGGTGCCCCATTGCCCAGTCAACCGAACTTGTGCCCTTCTAGAGCCAGGTTGACATCTTGGGTGGGATTTTCCATCCACCCTGGCCCCCAAAGCTGGAAATGCCCCCCTGAGGCCAATGGATGGTGCGTCAAATTTTCTGTCCCGCTCGCTACCATTCCTGTGGCGGGCGGGACTGGAAAATTCTGCTCCGTGTGTCGTGTCAAACTCTGGACATTTTCCTGCACCGTTGGATCATCGTAGCTGCTGGAATGGCAGCACGGTGACACAGTGGTTAGCACTGCTGCCTCACAGCGCTAGGGATCCGAGTTCAATTCCAGCCTCGGGTCACTGTCTACGGGGAATTTGCACATTCTCCCTGTGTCTGCTTGGGTTTCCTCTTGGTTGCTCCAGTTTCCTCCCACACTCCATAGGATGTGCTGGTTAGGTTAGAATCATAGAATCCCTACAGTACAGAAGAGGCCATTCTGTCCATTGAGTCTTTACTGACCACAATCCCACCCAGGTCCTATTCCCATGACCTTCATTCACCTTGCCAATCCCCCTGATGCTCGGGTCAATTTAGCATGGCCAATCAACCTAACCCGCACATCTTTGGACTGAGGGAGGTTGATTGGCCATACTTAAATTGACCCTAGCATCAGGGGGGCTAGCAGTGTAAATGAGGTTACGGGAATAGGGGGTGGGATTGTGGTTGGTACAGACTTGATGGACTGAATGGCCTCTTTCTGCACTGTAGGGATTCCATGATTCTATAACTCGGTGCTTTGTAGGAATGTGTTCACCGATTAAATCCGACAGAAAGAGCAAATCCCCTGTTCATTAACGCGGATCTTAAAATCCTCGTGGGTCTCGATGTTCAGCAACTCAGCTGCAAATAATTGTCCTATTTTTTTTCTGTCCCTCTGGGGTTTTTTTTCAGGAGGCCCTGTTGCTGCCGCCATTAACAGGATTCAAATCTCCGGGGATTTTGCAACCTGTAATGAGAAAACGCAGAATGAATGCAGCTCGTGAATGAGCTTGGGCTTGTGTTGATTCAAACTCAGGTCATCATTAAAGGTATTATTTTGGGATGTGGGCGTCACTGGCAAGGTCAACCCATCCTTAAATCCCCTCGAGGAGATAGGTGGTGATGAGCAGTCGCCTTGAACCATTGCGATCCGTGTAGCCAAGGCACCGTTAGGTAGATAGGAAGTGCCAGGATTTTGACCCAAGCGTCACCCAAGCTAATCTTACGATGGCCAAAGGTAACTGCAGTGAATGGTTTCAGACTTGCCTCATTGAGAATTTATTCCCTCCAGACTTCGATTGCACAGTCTTACAGCATTCCAATCATAGAAACATAGAAGATAGGAGCAGGAGGAGGCCATTTGGCCCCTCGAGCCTGCTCTGTCATTCATCACGATTGTGGCTGATCATCCAACTCAATAGTCTAATCCTGCTTTCTCCTCATAACCTTTGATCCCGTTCGCCCCAAGTGCTATATCCAGCCACCTCTTGAATACATTCAATGTTTTGGCATCAATAATTCCTGTGGTAATGAATTCCACAGGCTCACCACTCTTTGGTTGAAGAAATGTCTCCTCACCTCCGTCCTAAATGGTCTACCCCGAATCCTCAGACTATCACGGCTATCATTGCTTGAAACCCTCCCAACACGACACATTTTTACACGAGTCCACATGATGCTGATTCTGTTGAACTTTCTCAGTGTGAGCAACATTGCTGAATGGGTATCTCTGCCTGGTTTATTCGTGAGCTGGACCGCATTCCCTCAAACTACAGAGAAGGCTGAGGGGAGACCTGTCCGAGGCTTACAAAATAATGAGGGATATAAAGAGAGTAGAAAGGAAGAACCTTTTCCCCTCAGCAGAGGGGTCAGTAACCCAGGGGGCACTGATTTAAGGTAAGGGGCAGGAGATTTCGAGGGGACTTAGGGAAAAATGTTTTCACCCAGAGGGTGGTGGGAATCTGGAACTCGCTGCCTCAAAGGGTGGTATAGGTGGGAACCCTCATAACATTTAAGAAGCATTTAGATCAGCACTTGAAATGCCACAGCATACAAGGCTTTGGAGCGAGTGCTGGAAAATGGGATTAGAAGGGATAGGTGCTTGATGGCTGGCACTGACGTGATGGGCTGAAGGGCCTCTTTTTCTGCTCTAAAACTCTATGGGTGGGATTTTCCCGTCCTGCCCGCCGTGGGAATTGTAGCGTGTGGGGTGGGGGGGGAGGGGCGGAGCATGCAAATGTCTGCTGAATTCAGGTGGGATTTTCCGGTTTGGGGGCGAACATGGCGGGACAATCCCACCCGATGACTCTATGATTCTACACAAAGAATTAAAACTCTGTGAGGTGAGCTGAGCTCTCAAGCATGGTCTCCTCAATGTTCCATTTGGCATTAGCCCACAGCTGGAGTTTCGAACACCCTGGTAGGGATGCTCTGGCCTCCCCGTGGCGTCTCTCTCGTGGTGGGACATGTCGCACCGTTGGCCATGGGATTTCCCATTGACTCCAGCCCTTGCCACCGGCAAACCCATGACGGGTGTGTGTCATTGGCGGGACCAGACGATCTCGCCGGCATGAACAACCGGAAAGTTCGAGTCCCTGTGTCAACCAGTTTTACATTCCTGATGATTATCCCATTTCAGACCGGCATGTGGATGCCCCACAACCACAACTGATTGTCATCTATGATTTCAAATCTCTCCACAGCCTTACCCCATCCAGTCTCAGTAATCTCCCCCAACCCTTTGCCCTCCGAGCTACCTGCCCTCCCTCCGAGCTACCTGCCCTCCCTCCGAGCTACCTGCCCTCCCTCCGAGCTACCTGCCCTCCCTCCGAGCTACCTGCCCTCCCTCCGAGCTAACTGCCCTCCCTCCGAGCTACCTGCCCTCCGAGCTATCTGCACTCCTTCAATTCATGTCCCTTGGTATCCCCGATTTTAATACCTTGGTTGTTTAGGGAAACTTTGGGAATTCGACTCACCTCCGCTGGCCGTCCAGGCAACTGGGGCCAATGGACCCCAGGAGTCTGAGTTGCTATGGCAACAGACACTTTTACACGCATGTTGTAGTCTGGTGCTATGGCAGGGTGGCACAGTGGTTAGCACTGCTGCCTCACAGCGCCAGGGACCCGGGTTCAATTCTGGCCTTGGATCACTGTCTGTGGAGTCTGCACGTTCTCCCCATGTCTGCGTGAGTTTCCTCCGGGTGCTCCGGTTTCCTCCCACAGTCCAAAGATGTTAGGTTGATTAGCCATGCTAAATTGTCCCTTAGTGCCAGGGGGATTAGCTGGATAAATATGTGGGGTTACAGGGATAGGGCCTGGGTGGTCAGTGTACACTTGATGGGCCAAATGGCCTCCTTTAGCAATGTAGGGATTCTATGGATTCTGTGATCTCAAGTTGTTGTTTTATAGAAGCAAAAAGCCATAAACAAAATTAACTGACAGAACCCTGACCTTAATTGTTCAAGGATCCCCTGATTTTCCCCGACTGCTCCTTAATCCAACTGTTTATTTCGTAGCTGCTTCTTCACTGAAGAAAAATGGCCTCTTTAACGTTACTGTGCCATATGAGACCACTTCTCCCTGGCACACAGACATCATTCTAGTGCCAGGTTGAATTGGCACCCTCTGAGACATGTCACACAAAAGTGTGCAGAGCGTTGGTGACAACATTAAAACTGTGATGTTCTGCCTCACACGTTTGGGAACCAGTTAATGCTGAAAGAATCTGCAGCTGGCTTTTCACCCATTGTACTTGTTCATTATCTTTATAATAATTAGCTCGACTTCCTTGTGCTTTTTTGTGTGTATTTAATTTTACTGATGGCCCAGGAAGAGAAGGCGCTAAAGGAAAATAAGAATCATTTGATTGAAGCCACACACAAAAAAACATCAAGCTTTGGAAGAGTTCAACATTGGTTTTGGATTTATTCTCACTCGCATTCACAAGTTTTTGTTACAATGGGGTGTAAAATTGCTGCTGTAAAATACTGTGCGGTTTATATATCATTTTCCGCATCACAGGAAGAGGCCATTCAGCCCAGCTGGTCCATGTCGGTAGTTATGTTCCACATAAGTCTCCTCCTACCCCTTTACATCTTGCCCCTTCAATATATCCCTCTATTGCTTTCTCCCTGGTGTGTTTATCTAGTAAGAAGTTTAACAACGCCAGGTTAAAGTCCAACAGGTTTATTTGGTAGCAAAAGCCACACAAGCTTTCGGAGCTCTAAGCCCCTTCTTCAGGTGAGTGGGAATTCTGTTCACAAACAGAGCTTATAAAGACACAGACTCAATTTACATGAATAATGGTTGGAATGCGAATACTTACAACTAATCAAGTCTTTAAGAAACAAAACAATGGGAGTGGAGAGAGCATCAAGACAGGCTAAAAAGATGTGTATTGTCTCCAGACAAGACAGCTTGTTTTGTCTGGAGACAATACACATCTTTTTAGCCTGTCTTGATGCTCTCTCCACTCCCATTGTTTTGTTTCTTAAAGACTTGATTAGTTGTAAGTATTCACATTCCAACCATTATTCATGTAAATTGAGTCTGTGTCTTTATAAGCTCTGTTTGTGAACAGAATTCCCACTCACCTGAAGAAGGGGCTTAGAGCTTCGAAAGCTTGTGTGGCTTTTGCTACCAAATAAACCTGTTGGACTTTAACCTGGTGTTGTTAAACTTCTTACTGTGTTTACCCCAGTCCAACGCCGGCATCTCCACATCGTGTTTATCTAGAGCAGAACTACCTCAGTTATGGTGGTCCTGCCTGCCCAAGAATCTTTGGAGTCCCCACCCCAATGATCCCTGAGTCCCTCCCACTGATGTAATCCTCCAGGCCAATTAAGAGTCCGCCCCCGGCAGCCCCGTCCAATCAGGGATAGCAGGCAGGCTCTCTGCCTGCTGGAGGGCCAATCGGATCGCCCAAGGCTGGATTGAGTGTGGCCACAGCTACCAGGTCATCAAGTGTGGAGGGGATGAACCTCAACAGGATGGTCCAATGGGAGGAAGGGAGTGAATGGTCGGAGGCCTTGGTGTGCCTGGTCTATGATTGGGTGGCAGCCTTCTGCTGACATTCAGCCTTGGTGGGGGGGTGGGGAGTGGGTGGGTACATACATCTACCTTTAGAGAGATTCAAATGACATCCTTCCCCCAATTAGATACTTAAATGTCAATTTTAAAAATTCATTCCTGGGACATGGGCGTCGCTGGCTGGGCCAGCATTTATTACCCATCCCTAGTTGCCTGAGGGCAGTTGAGATTTAACCACATTGCTGTGGCTCTGGAGTCACATGTAGGCCAGACCGGGTAAAGATTTCCTTCCCTAAAGGACATTAGTGAACCAGATGGGCTTTCTCGACAATCGACAATGGTTTCATGGTCATCAGTAGATTCTTAATTCCAGACATTTTTTGTTGAATTGAAATTCCACCAGCTGCCGTGGCGGGATTCAAACCCGGTCCCCAGGACATTAGCTGAGTTTCTGGATTAATAGTCCTGCCACAATATCATGAGGCCATCGCCTCTCCTATAATTGGCAAGGCGGATAATCTTTGCAGTTCTCAGCAAGATTGCTCAGATGTGGAGCCGTTTCTGGTAGATAGCCCGATGCGCAACTTTCACACATTTCCATCCCTTCTCCCTACAAGGTGCCCCCAGCACCGCAGCGAAGATTCTGCCCCTCGCTTCCCCCTTATGCCCTTCATCCCAACTCCTCCTTGTGGTAGCGAGTTCCTCATTCTAACCACTCCTTGTATTTTATCTCTCTCGTATGCAGCGCAGTAGCTGAGTTGTGCTTTGTCAGTAGTTTGGGTGTACAATACACCACTCTAACACTGTGCGGCTGTTGTTTGATACGTGTTCGTACCACTAAGGGAGAGGAAAGTTGGACGGCAGGGTGGCACAGTGATTAGCACTGCTGCCTCACAGCACCAGGGACCTGGGTTCCATTCCTGGCTTGGGTCACTCTGTGTGAAGTTTGCACGTTCTCCCCGTGTCTGCGTGGGTTTCCTCCGGGTGCTCCGGTTTCCTCCCACAGTCTGAAAGACGTGCTGGTTAGGTGCATTGACCCAAACAGGTGCCGGAGTGTGGTGACTAGGGGAATTTCACAGTAACTTCATTGCAGTGTTAATGTAAGCCTTACTTATGACAAATAAATAAACTTTAAAGTTGCTTCAACTGCTAAGAGGTTTTCTATTTCTTCAGAAAAGGATTTTTTTCATATGTTTGGCAGTGGGTCAACAATTGGAAAATTAGAAGCACGGATGGTTCTAAGGTGGTTAAATATTAATGAAAGTGATTATTCGGGGTGCGAGTGTATGTTATTTTAGGTAACTGAACCTTATGAACGGTGGCGTTGGATAGAATATTTAGCGCAGTTCCAATGCTAAGCTTGAAAAGTTTCTATTTTTGAATGTATAATTTTAAATTGGCGCTCTGTTCTATACAAGCATGTGAACTGCGTCCTGTCCATTGAAAGGAATTTACCTGAAAGTCGTTATGTGTATCCAGTTGGACAGCTACCTGGCACTGTGCAACAATTAGGGTCCAGATTGGTTGGACAGTATGTATTTTGTTGCAAAAGTGGACTGCTGTGTTGTGTTGGAAATCACAGACTGGAATCTGTGCTAAATGTATCAAAGGGAAAGTCACATTAACAGCAGAACCCCCCGACCGAAGGCGGCATGGTTATAACTGGGCTGCCGCACGACAGTGGACAATCATCAGCTTTACTGGCCACACAGGGCAGACAGATGCCAATGAACTGCCTGCGGTCAACAGAAAGGACGACATGGTGGCACAGTGGTTAGCACTATTGCCTCACAGCGCCAGGGACCCGGGTTCAATTCCCGGTTTGGGTCACTGTCTGTGTGGCGTTTGCACGTTCTCCTCGTGTTTGCTCCGGTTTCCTCCCACAGTTCGAAAGATGTGCTGGTTAAGTGCATTGACCGTGCTAAATTCTCCCCCAGTGTACCCTAACAGTTGCCGGAGAGTGGCGACGCGGGGATTTTGACAGTAACTTCATTGCAGTGTTAATGTAAGCCTACTTGTGACACCAATAAATAAACTTTAAAGACCTCACCCGCAACTGGGATTCACTGAGTGCCAAATTCTCTGTTCTCGCTGGCAGCTGTGGAAGGTGGGGACGAGATCGGAGAATCCCGGCCTAAGTCTCCATATCTTTGTGTTAATGAAATGATTTTGTTTTTCATCACTTTCCACCAGGCAGATCAAAGATCAGTTTCATCTGCATCAAAAGAGGCCATTCAGCCCAAATAGTCGATGCTGGCATTTATGCTTTGCACAAATATCATCTTCAGCTGATCAACACGTCCTTCCATATCTTTCTCTGCCATGTTTATCTAGCCGCCACCTAAGTGACACTACGATATTTGCCTCAAATGCACTTTATGGGAGCGAGTTCCACATCTTCTGTGTGAAGGAGTTTCTCCTGAATTATCTAGAACAAAGAACAGTACAGCAGCTTGCCATGAAGAACCTTATTGAAGGCTTTATTAAAGTCCATGTATACAACATCTACTGCCCTGTCCAATTTTTTTTGTCACTTCCTCAAAGAACTCAATCAGGTTTGTGGGACACGACCTCCCCTTCACAACCCGTGCTGCCTATCGCTAATAAGCCTATTCTCTTCCAGATGTGAGTACATCCTGTCCCTAAAAATCTTCTTCAATAATTTCCCCACCACTGATGCAAGACCCACAGGCCTTTAATTTCCCGGATTGTCTCTTCTGCTCTTCTTAAACAGAGGAACAATATTAGCTACTCTCCAATCCTCTGGTACTTTGTCCGTGGCTGAAGAGGATACAAAGATTTTGGCCAAGGCCTCAGCAATTTCTTCCCTCTCATCTCTCAATATTCTGGGATAGACCCTATCTGACCCTGGGGACTTGTCCACCTTAATGTTTTTCAAAACCTCTAATACCTTCTCCCTTTTTGTCTCAACATGCCCTAGAATGTCAACATCCTCCTTTCTACACTCACCATCCACCACATCCTTCTCCTTTGTGAATACTGATGCAAAGTACTAGTTAAGGACCTAGCCCACCTCATTTGGCTCCACACACAAATTCTCTCCACTGTCCTTAAGTGGACCTACCCTTTCCTTAGCTACCCTCTTCCTCCTCATATAAAATCGCTCATTACAATAACCCTGTTGTTTTTACATCTTCCCATAATCTGCTGACCTATCAGTTCCTCCACTTCACGCTAGCTGTTGGGAGGTCCGTAGTACAACCCCAACAGTGTGACTGCATCACTCCTGTTCCTGAGTTCTACCCATATGGCCTCACTGCACGATCCCACCAAGGTTCCTCCTTCTAGATAGCTGTGACATTCTCCCTAATCAGTAAAGCAACCCCCCCCCCCCACCCCCCCTTCTTTTGTCACCATCTCTATCTCGCCTGAAGCATCTAAATCCTGGAATGCTACGCTGCCAGTCCTGTCCTTCTTTCATCCAAGTCCCCATAATTGTACATCATAGTTCCATGTAGTAATCCAAGCTTAAAGTTCATCCACCTTACGTCATACTCCTTGTATTAAAGCAAACACACCTCAGACCACCTGTCCTGTCCTGTCATGTTTTGTACACTCTCCGTGTTTCATTTCTCTTAGCCTTAGTGGACCCATTCACAGAGTTCTCCACAGTCTCTGTGCTCTGTACTGTGGCCCTTTTTGATTTGTCTTTAGTTTCTCTGCCTTCCACTTTTCCCCATACTGTCTTTTGTTTCTGTCCCCACTTTACTTCCCACATTGGTTTCCATCCCCCTTTCACATTAATTTAAACATTCCCCAACAGCACTAACACTCCCCTTAGGACATTGGTTCCAGTCCTGCCTAGGTGCAGACCATCCGATTTGTACTGGTCCCACCTCCCCCAGAACCGGTTCCAATGTCCCAGGAATTTGAATCGCTCCCTCTTGCGCCATCGCTCAAACCACGTATTCACCTTAGCTATCCTGACATTCCTACTCTGACTAACACGTGGCACTGGTAGCAATCTTGAGATTACGACTTTTGAGGTTCAAGTCCTAAATTCAGCTTGTAGGACCTCATCCCGTTTTTTACCTATATCATTGGTGCCTATATGCACCACGACAGCTGGCTGTTCACCCTCCCCATTCAGAATGTCAAGACATCCTTGACCCTTGCACCAGGAAGGCAACATACCATCCTGGAGTCTCATTTGTGTCCACAGAAACGCCTGTCTTTTCTCTTTGCAATTGAGTCCCCTATTACTATAGCTCTGCCACTCTTTTTCCTGCCCTCCTGTGCAGCAGAGCCAGCCCTGGTGCCATGAACCTGGCTGCTGCCACCTTCCCCTGGTGGGCCATCTCCCCCAACAGTGTCCAAAATGGTATATCTGTTTTGGAGGGAGATGACCACAGGAGACCCCTGCACTGCCTTCCTACTCGTCCTCCATCTGGTGGTCACCCATTCCCTATTTCCCTCAGTAATCTTCATCTGCAGTGTGACCAACTCACTGAACGTGCTATTCCCGACTTCCTCAGCATCGTGGATGCTCCAAAGTGAATCCATCAGCAGCTCCAGAGCCATCAAGCGGAGCTGAACAGGAGCTGAAGTCGGACACACTTCTTGCACGTGAAGGAGCCAGAGACACCGGAAGGGTCCCTGAATTCCCACATCGCACAAGAGGAGCACGGGACGGGTCTGGGATCTCCTTCCATGACTTAACCCTTAAGTTAACTTACAATAACTACAATGCCAAGAGGGAAAAAAGAGAAAAAAGAAAATAAAACTTACTTACCAGTCACCAGCCAATCACTTACTTGCTGGCTGTGGCATCACGGTGCGATGTCTTTCTATCTCTCACTTGCCCTCGAGTCTCCCTTGCAGGTCCGCCTCGCCGCTCCTCCCGAAGATGAGCACCTCTTTCTCCTCAGCACCGAATTCCCACTCAGCTCCATATTCCCGATACCCTCACTCTGGCTGAATCTCACTCTGGCTGAATCTCACTCTGGCTGCAGTCTCTCTCCCACTGTGTGTGTGCAAGCTCACTGGATTTATATTTATTATTGACTGTTATTATTGATGATCCTTAATGGTATAAAACAAGATGTAATTAGTGTATACACTGAGATCTGTTACTGCTGTAATGTCTGACTGGCCAATGTTAAAAATTAACTAGTTAGGAAAGTGCTGTGGAACTTTGCAAACCCCCTGGGCTTTGAAATTCATTTATAGAGGGGAAGAGCGGGGAGGGGAGGGGAGGGGAGGGCCGGGGGGGGGGGGGGGGGGGTTGCTTCTAATTAACAGCACAGTCTGATTTCCATTCAATCCCTACGGTGCAATTCAGTCCATTGAACCTGCACCAAAAACAATCCCACCCAGGTCCAATCCCCATAACTCCATGTATTTACCCACTAATTACCCCTGACACTAAGGGACAATTTAACATGGCCAATCCACCTAACCTGCACATTGAACTTTGAACTGTGGGAAGAAACTGGAACATCCGGAGGAAACTCACGCAGACATGGGGAGAACGTGTAAACTCCACACAGACAGTGACCAGAGGCTGGAATTGAACCCATGGTAGAACCCATGGTAGCGGCACGGTAGCACAGTGGTTAGCACTGCTGCTTCACAGCTCCAGGGTCCTGGGTTCGATTCCCGGCTTGGGTCACTGTCTGTGTGGAGTTTGCACATTCTCCTCGTGTCTGCGTGGGTTTCCTCCGGGTGCTCCGGTTTCCTCCCACAGTCCAAAGATGCGCGGGTTAGGTTGATTGGCCAGATTAAAAATTGCCCCTTAGAGTTCTGAGATACGTAGGTTAGAGGGATTAGTGGGTAAATATGTGGGGGTAGGACCTGGGTGGGATTGTGTCGGTGCAGACTCGATGGGCCGAACGGCCTCCTTCTGCACTGTAGGGATTCTATGATTCTAACCCGGGTCCCTGGCGCAGTGAGGCAGCAGTGCTGACCACTGTGCCACAGTGTCACCCACCCAAATGGTGCTGAGGTGTCCACTGACTCTAATATCCCCCCCAGCTCCCTGCCAATTAGTATGAGGCCTGAAAAGGAAAGGGTTTCATATTGTGATCTTCCTGTGCTTAGTCTGGAGATTCTCGATTCCGAAACCTATTCTCTTCTGTCAGTCAGTGAGCTGTGGCTGGGTTTGTTGCCAGCATTGTTGGGCTTGTTGTTTCCTCACGGTCCCTGTTGCCTTAAGCTACTAAATGAAATGCCTTTCCATCCTCTAGCCTTCGATCAATTATCCTAATTCATCGGAGAAAAGGAATTATTAATGTCAAAATATTTCATTGAGGAGTTGGTGTGGGGTTCTTTAATTGAAGTGTCCAGGATGCTGCTGTTTACACTGCAGGACGCGATCAACATTTAAAAACCACCCAGTCCCAGTTAACGTAAAGTTATCAGCTGGATGGCTGGACATTGGGGTCAGACCTAAGGTAGCAGAGCTGATGTTGAGAATCGTTAACAAGAGCAATTGATTTTTGTTGCTGAAGGAGCATTTCAGCACCCTGGAGAGCAGCATTGCCAACTCGACATTATGGTTACCTTCCCTGTTGATGATCCGACACTATCAAATAACACGGGGAATCAATAGTTAACTTTATCACAGACTACTCTTTTCCAATTTGTTATTTCTTTATTAGTGTCACCGGTAGGCTTACATTAACACTGCAATGAAGTTACTGTGAAAATCTCCTAGTCGCTACACTCCGGCACCTGTTCGGCTACACTGAGGGAGAATTTAGCATGGCCAATCCACCTAACCAGCATGTCTTTAGGCTTGTGGGAGCAGCAAGAAGTCTCACAACACCAGGTTATAGTCCAACAAGTTTATTTAGAATCATGAGCTTTCGGAGCGCTGCCCCTTCATCAGGTGAGTGTGGAATGTGGGAGGAAACTGGAGCCACATGAAGGAAAAATCCATCTGGTTCACTAATGACCTTTAGGGAAAGAAATCTGCCGTCTTTACCTGGCCTGGCCTACATGTGACTCAGAGCCACAGCAATGTGGTTGACTCTTCAAAGTCAACTAGGAAGAAACCCTCGCAGACACGGGGAGGACATGCATACTCCACATAGACAGTGACCCAAGCCGGGGATCGAACCCGGGTCCCTGGCGCTGTGAGGCAGCAGCAGTGCTAACCACTGTGCCACCGTGTCGCCCTTTCTGTACATCACAGGCAGTTCATTGGTATCTGTCTGCCCTGTGTGTCCAGTAAAGCTGATGACTGTCCATTATCATGGGGCAGCCCCATTTTAACTGTCCCTCCCGAGACCCTATCCAGCTCTCCTCAGTTTACTCTCTGAGGCTGTTTTAAAAAGATTAACAGCTTACTTCTCCAAGACTGCCTCCTTCAACTGCACCTGACCCTCCTACACTGATGTTAGCTTCTTCTGCAAGTGTGCCAGGATTCCTGCAGTCTGCTGGATGCTTTATCTGGAGGGAGAAAATCAGTAACTCCCGATGCATTGAAAGATCTGTCACCTTCTTGCTCCGATCTTCAATCCCTCCGGGGATATTGGCCTTTAAAGAACAGACAGACGTCCTGCCTGCTTCCTGCACAGAACAGCAGCATTGTAGCTAGGCCAATAAAAGCTTTATACTTCAGATGCTGGGGATCAAAAATAAAAACAAAATGCTGGAAAAACTCAGCAGGTCTGGCAGCGTCTGTGGAGAGAGAAAATCAAGTTAATGTTCCGAGTCTCCGGAGTTGTATTGGAATTGAAACATTGGCCGGGAGTTTTTCCCCTTCTCCACACCCACGCTGGGTTGTCTGTCGATGGAGGCAACTTTCCATTGGCTGCCGGTAAGGTCTTCCAGTCCTGTCGCAGCCAGTGGCCATTTGCTTAGCTCACCGGTTGCACCGTCGGGCTACCCACCAGGGGTGGGTATCACCTCAGCAGGACAGGAAGATCCCGCCAGGATTGGAAAATCCCGGCCTTTAGCTCTGTTAACTCCACAAACGCTGATTTGATTTGATTTGATTTGATTTAATTTGATTTATTATTGTCACATGTATTAACATACAGTGAAAAGTATTGTTTCTTGCGCGCTATACAGACAAAGCATACCGTTCATAGAGAAGGAAAGGAGAGAATGCAGAATGTAGTGTTACAGTCATAGCTAGGGTGCAGAGAAAGATCAACTTAATGTGAGGTAGATCCATTCAAAAGTCTGACAGCAGCAGGGAAGAAGCTGTTCTTGAGTCGGTCGGTACGTGACCTCAGACTTATGTATCTTTTTCCCGAAGGAAGAAGGTAGAAGAAAGAATGTCCGGGGTGCGTGGGGTCCTTAATTATGCTGGCTGCTTTGCCGAGGCAGTGGGAAATGTAGATGGAGTCGATGGATGGGAGGCTGATTTGACCACCTGCCAGACCACCTGGGATTTTCCAGCAATTTTGGCCGGTGTTACAACAGCTGTTACTGGACTACTAATCCAGACAGTTGGACTAATGAACCAGCGACGTGAGTTCAAATCACACCATGACTGCTGGTGAATTTAAATTTACTTCATTAAATCTCTTCCTCGACGTTTCCACACCCTGACTGTGCACAGGTCAGAGTTTTGTCTGCTTCACGAGCTAATTATTCCTGGACTAGATCGCTAGTCTGTCGCCAGGGACTTGCAGCTTGAAGGGCACTAAACCACATCAAGCATAGCCACACGCTCACACAACACATTCACATTAAAGGACATTTTAGCGTGGCCAATCCACCTAACCTGCACATCTTTGGACTGTGGGAGGAAACCGGAGCACCCGGAGGAAACCCACAAAGAGAACATGCAAACTCCACACAGACAGCGACCTGAGGCCGGAATTGGACCCGGGTCCCTCGCGCTGTGGGGCAGCAGTGCTAACCACTGTGCCACTGCTGACTGTCACTGCCTCTGTACACATTTCAGTGAGGCTTTGTAACCCAGTATGAGAGACGATTCAGAGCAGGAGTGATGAAGGAAGAAAACCAGAAGGAAATAATTGGGAATCCAGGCTTTCACTTTGCTAAATTTACAAGGCCTCAATATTGAAGAAACCACCATGAGGGAAATGACGGATCATCTCCATGGCGATTAGCAAATGAGGGGGATTACCTTTTCCTAAACTGGTTGGTCCTTCAACCTGGATTCCACAGGCTTCATGAGAAGTCTCTCCAGCCCTTCTCTTTAGAAATGGTCATGTAAGTCCAGTGCCAGTCCACTGGTTGGGTTTTATAGTATTCCTCAATTTGTACTTGAATAGAGCAGGTGAGTGGCAGGGTTGAGTGCACTTGAGTAGCCACAGGAAGGCCATAATGCTTTCCAAAGTGAACGCGAGAGAGGAAAGATGACCAATGTTATATATTGTTGGCGGGAGAACTTGTGGAGAGTTGGGTAGTGTCCCGTATTTCCGGGCCCGAAGCTTTGGGTTGAAAACCCACCTCAGAACTTGGTGGCCACAAAAGGTATGTTCACAACGTGGCCACACGGGTCACCCCATAAATCCTTCCAATATGCCCGGTGGCAGGGGAGCAAGAGAGGGAGAGATTCCTGGTCGGCCATTACTACGGAAGGCATTGGAAAACCACTGCAATACCAAACATGATCATGGACCAATCCAGTGAAAGCCCATGGTCACCAATGCCTTCTGAGGGAATGGGCATTGTTTAAGCGGGAGATGTCGATGGATTTTTATGCTTCAGAAACCTTGTTTTTTTGTAATAAATATTTCATACTGAATTAAAAATGAATGCGCGTTACTGGCTAGGCCAGCATTTATTGCCCATCCCTAAATACCCTTGAGAATTGTAAATCCAGAACAGGATTGCTCACCTCAAGCACAGTTTTGTGTGAGGAAGTTTAGTTATTAAAGGGATTGGGTTTGTATGTCTTCAGACAACTTGACTCCATTCCCCTCACTCTTTACCTCAGACTCTGGACACATGCACCACACTCAAACACTGCTGCATTTGCCCCAACACAACCAACTGCGAATTTGGTTAGTCAGATTATTTGAATGAATCTGGTTTCAACCCCAGTGTGAGGGTGGGTGTAAAGATGCAGTTGCAGATACTAAGATGTGTAGGGGTCGGCAGAGTTTGGGAGTGGAGGGAGGTGGAATGGAAGGGGAGGGCAATAAACGACATTACATAATTCTGCCTCCAGGGTGACTTGCCAAGTTGACTGAATGAGGAGTCCACCAAGACAGCAATGACTTTGTTTTTGAACTGACATGTTGCATAGCAGACAGTAGTATTTAGCCAATCAGCATAGAGAGAAGATCCCAGTCGAGTGCCACACACATCTTTGATTTCTCCCTTGGCCAATGATTGGGGCTTTGTGATATGACATCAGGCTTTAATTTACAAAACCCCAGCCTTGGCCTCCTTAAAATCTCTTGCAACTTTTTCAATTTGACCAATTATGGGTCTGCTGACTGTTTCACTTCATGATGTTTATGTTTCCTCATGTTCTAATTGCTTCCCTGGTATTTTGTGCTTACGTGCCTGAGTTTCTTTGTTCAAGGCATTGTTTTGCCTTGCACTCTGCTTGCCTTTGTTCAACTTTGCATCATTAAAACCCGCTTGCTTTAATTGTCACCCGGTGTTCAGCTTCTCGATTAGAAAATACATTTTGTGGTGAAAACACACAATGACTATTTTTAATTGTTTAGCTTTGGTAACCTTAGAATTCTCAAATGTTTCACACTGTGTCTCTTTAACTGTTTCACATTGTGTCTCTTTAACTGTTTCACACTGTGTCTCTTTAACTGTTTCACACTGCGTCTCTTTAACTGTTTCACACTGTGTCTCTTTAACTGTTTCACACTCTCTTTAACTGTTTCACACTGTGTCTCTTTAACTGTTTCACACTCTCTTTAACTGTTTCACACTCTCTTTAACTGTTTCACACTGTGTCTCTTTAACTGTTTCACACAGTGTCTCTTTATCTGTTTCACACTGTATCTCTTCAACTGTTTCACATTGTGTCTCTTTATCTGTTTCACACTGTGACTCTTTAACTGTTTCACATTGTGTCTCTTTATCTGTTTCAAATTGTGTCTATTAACTGTTTCACATTGTGTCTCTTTAACTGTTTCACACTGTGTCTCTTTAACTGTTTCACATTGTGTCTCTTTATCTGTTTCACATTGTGTCTCTTTAACTGTTTCACATTGTGTCTCTTTAACTGTTTCACACTGTGTCTCTTTATCTGTTTCACATTGTGTCTCTTTAACTGTTTCACATTGTGTCTCTTTAACTGTTTCACATTGTGTCTCTTTAACTGTTTCACACTGTGTCTCTTTAACTGTTTCACACTGTGACTCTTTAACTGTTTCACACTGTGTCTCTCTAACTGTTTCACATTGTGTCTCTGTAACTGTTTCACACTGTGTCTCTTTAACTGTTTCACACTGTGTCTCTTTAACTGTTTCACACTGTGTCTCTTTAACTGTTTCACACTGTGTCTCTTTAACTGTTTCACACTGTGTCTCTTTAACTGTTTCACACTGTGTCTGTTTAACTGTTTCACATTGTGTCTCTTTAACTGTTTCACACAGTGTCTCTTTATCTGTTTCACACTGTGTCTCTTTAACTGTTTCACACTGTGTCTCTTTAACAGTTTCACACTGTGTCTCTTTAACTGTTTCACATTGTGTCTCTTTAACTGTTTCACACTGTGTCTCTTTAACTGTTTCACAATGTGTCTCTTTATCTGTTTCACATTGTGTCTCTTTAACTGTTTCACACTGTGTCGCTTTTACTGTTTCACACTGTGTCTCTGTAACTGTTTCACACTGTGTCTCTTTAACTGTTTCACATTGTGTCTCTTTAACTGTTTCACATTGTGTCTCTTTAACTGTTTCACACTGTGTCTCTTTAACTGTTTCATATTGTGTCTCTTTATCTGTTTCACACTGTGTCTCTTTAACTGTTTCACAATGAGTCTCTTTAACGGTTTCACATTGTGTCTCTTTAACTGTTTCACATTGCGTCTCTTTAACTGTTTCACACTCACTTTAACTGTTTCACATTGTGTCTCTTTATCTGTTTCAAACTGTGTCTCTTTAACTGTTTCACACTGTGTCTCTATCTGTTTCACGCTGTGTCTCTTTAACTGTTTCACATTGTGTCTCTTTAACTGTTTCACACTGTGTCTCTTTAACTGTTTCACACTGTCTCTTTATCTGTTTCACGCTGTTTCTCTTTAACTGTTTCACACTGTGTCTCCTTAACTGTTTCACACAGTGTCTCTTTAACTGTTTCACACTGTGTCTCTTGAACTGTTTCACACTGTGTCTCTTGAACTGTTTCACATTGTGTCTCTTTAACTGTTTCACACTGTGTCTCTTTAACTGTTTCACATTGTTTCTCTTTAACTGTTTCACACTTTCTTTAACTGTTTCACATTGTGTCTCTTTATCTGTTTCAAACTGTGTCTCTTTAACTGTTTCACACTGTGTCTCTATCTGTTTCACGCTGTGTCTCTTTAACTGTTTCACATTGTGTCTCTTTAACTGTTTCACACTGTGTCTCTTTAACTGTTTCACACTGTGTCTCTTTAACTGTTTCACACTGTGTCTCTTTAACTGTTTCACACTGTGTCTCTTTTACTGTTTCACACTGTGTCTCTTTAACTGTTTCACACTGTGTCTCTTTAACTGTTTCACATTGTGTCTCTTTAACTGTTTCACATTGTGTCTCTTTATCTGTTTCACACTGTGACTCTTTAACTGTTTCACACTGTGTCTCTCTAACTGTTTCACGCTGTGTCTCTTTAACAGTTTCACATTGTGTCTCTTTAACTGTTTCACACTGTGCCTCTTTAACTGTTTCACACTGTGTCTCTTTATCTGTTTCACGCTGTTTCTCTTTAACTGTTTCACACTGTGTCTCCTTAACTGTTTCACACTGTGTCTCTTTAACTGTTTCACACTGTGTCTCTTTAGCTGTTTCACACTGTGTCTCTTGAACTGTTTCACATTGTGTCTCTTTAACTGTTTCACATTGTGTCTCTTTAACTGTTTCACACTGTGTCTATTAACTGTTTCACATTGTGTGTCTTTAACTGTTTCACGCTGTGTCTCTTTATCTGTTTCACATTGTGTCTCTTTAACTGTTTCACATTGTGTCTCTTTAACTGTTTCACACTGTGTCTCTTTATCTGTTTCACACAGTGTCTCTTTATCTGTTTCACACTGTGTCTCTTTAACTGTTTCACACTGTGTCTCTTTAACAGTTTCACACTGTGTCTCTTTAACTGTTTCACATTGTGTCTCTTCAACTGTTTCACACTGTGTCTCTTTAACTGTTTCACAATGTGTCTCTTTATCTGTTTCACATTGTGTCTGTTTAACTGTTTCACACTGTGTCTCTTTAACTGTTTCACATTGTGTCTCTTTAACTGTTTCACACTGTGTCTCTTTAACTGTTTCATATTGTGTCTCTTTATCTGTTTCACACTGTGTCTCTTTAACTGTTTCACAATGAGTCTCTTTAACTGTTTCACATTGTGTCTCTTTAACTGTTTCACAATGAGTCTCTTTAACTGTTTCACATTGTGTCTCTTTAACTGTTTCACATTGTGTCTCTTTAACTGTTTCACACTCTCTTTAACTGTTTCACATTGTGTCTCTTTATCTTTTTCAAACTGTGTCTCTTTAACTGTTTCACACTGTGTCTCTATCTGTTTCACGCTGTGTCTCTTTAACAGTTTCACATTGTGTCTCTTTAACTGTTTCATTCTGTGTCTCTTTAACTGTTTCACACTGTGTCTCTTTATCTGTTTCACGCTGTTTCTCTTTAACTGTTTCACACTGTGTCTCTTTAACTGTTTCACACTGTGTCTCTTTAACTGTTTCACACTGTGTCTGTAACTGTTTCACACTGTGTCTCTTTATCTGTTTCACGCTCTGTCTCTTTAACTGTTTCACGCTGTGTCTCATTAACTGTTTCACATTGTGTCTCTTTAACTGTTTCACAGTGTCTCTTTAACTGTTTCACACTGTGTCTCTTGAACTGTTTCACACTGTGTCTCTTGAACTGGTTCACACTGTATCTTTTTATCTGTTTCACACTGTGTCTCTTTAACTGTTTCACACTGTGTCTCTTTAACTGTTTCACACTGTGTCTCTTTAACTGTTTCACACTGTGTCTCTTTAACTGTTTCACATTGTGTCTCTTTTACTGTTTCACACAGTGTCTCTTTAACTGTTTCACACTGTGTCTCTTTAACTGTTTCACATTGTGTCTCTTTAACTGTTTCACATTGTGTCTCTTTAACTGTTTCACACTGTGTCTCTTTTACTGTTTCACACTGTGTTTCTTTAACTGTTTCACACTGTGTCTCTTTAACTGTTTCACATTGTGTCTCTTTAACTGTTTCACACTGTGCCTCTTTAACTGTTTCACACTGTGTCTCTTTATCTGTTTCACGCTGCTTCTCTTTAACTGTTTCACACTGTGTCTCCTTAACTGTTTAACACTGTGTCTCTTTAACAGTTTCACACTGTGTCTCTTTAAATGTTTCACACTGTGTCTCTTGAACTGTTTCACATTGTGTCTCTTTAACTGTTTCACATTGTGTCTCTTTAACTGTTTCACACTGTGTCTATTAACTGTTTCACATTGTGTGTCTTTAACTGTTTCACGCTGTGTCTCTTTATCTGTTTCACATTGTGTCTCTTTAACTGTTTCACATTGTGTCTCTTTAACTGTTTCACACTGTGTCTCTTTATCTGTTTCACACAGTGTCTCTTTATCTGTTTCACACTGTGTCTCTTTAACTGTTTCACACTGTGTCTCTTTAACAGTTTCACACTGTGTCTCTTTAACTGTTTCACACTGTGTCTCTTTAACTGTTTCACATTGTGTCTCTTTAACTGTTTCACACTGTGTCTCTTTTACTGTTTCACAATGTGTCTCTTTATCTGTTTCACATTGTGTCTCTTTAACTGTTTCACACTGTGTCTCTTTATCTGTTTCACATTGTGTCTCTTTAACTGTTTCACACTGTGTCTCTTTTACTGTTTCACAATGTGTCTCTTTATCTGTTTCACACTGTATCTCTTTAACTGTTTCACAATGTGTCTCTTTATCTGTTTCACATTGTGTCTCTTTAACTGTTTCACACTGTGTCTCTTTTACTGTTTCACACTGTGTCTCTTTAACTGTTTCACACTGTGTCTCTTCATCTGTTTCACGCTGTTTCTCTTTAACTGTTTCACACTGTGTCTCCTTAACTGTTTCACACTGTGTCTCTTTAACTGTTTCACATTGTGTCTCTTTAACTGTTTCACATTGTGTCTCTTTAACTGTTTCACACTGTGTCTCTTTAACTGTTTCATATTGTGTCTCTTTATCTGTTTCACACTGTGTCTCTTTAACTGTTTCACAATGAGTCTCTTTAACTGTTTCACATTGTGTCTCTTTAACTGTTTCACATTGCGTCTCTTTAACTGTTTCACACTCTCTTTAACTGTTTCACATTGTGTCACTTTATCTGTTTCAAACTGTGTCTCTTTAACTGTTTCACACTGTGTCTCTATCTGTTTCACGCTGGGTCTTTTCAACTGTTTCACATTGTGTCTCTTTAACTGTTTCACACTGTGTCTCTTTAACTGTTTCACATGGTGTCTCTTTATCTGTTTCACGCTGTTTCTCTTTAACTGTTTCACACTGTGTCTCCTTAACTGTTTCACACAGTGTCTCTTTAACTGTTTCACATTGTGTCTCTATCTGTTTCACGCTGTGTCTCTTCAACTGTTTCACATTGTGTCTCTTTAACTGTTTCACACGGTGTCTCTTTATCTGTTTCACGCTGTTTCTCTTTAACTGTTTCACACTGTGTCTCCTTAACTGTTTCACACAGTGTCTCTTTAACTGTTTCACACTGTGTCTCTTTAACTGTTTCACACTGTGTCTCTTGAACTGTTTCACACTGTGTCTCTTGAACTGTTTCACATTGTGTCTCTTTAACTGTTTCACACTGTGTCTCTTTAACTGTTTCACATTGTGTCTCTTTAACTGTTTCACACTCTCTTTACCTGTTTCACATTTTGTCTCTTTATCTGTTTCAAACTGTGTCTCTTTAACTGTTTCACACTGTGTCTCTATCTGTTTCACGCTGTGTCTCTTTAACTGTTTCACATTGTGTCTCTTTAACTGTTTCACACTGTGTCTCTTTAACTGTTTCACACAGTGTCTCTTTAACTGTTTCACACTGTGTCTCTTTAAGTGTTTCACACTGTGTCTCTTTAACTGTTTCACAATGTGTCTCTTTATCTGTTTCACATTGTGTCTCTTTAACTGTTTCACACTGTGTCTCTTTTACTGTTTCACACTGTGTCTCTTTAACTGTTTCACACTGTGTCTCTTTAACTGTTTCACATTGTGTCTCTTTAACTGTTTCACATTGTGTCTCTTTATCTGTTTCACACTGTGTCTCTCTAACTGTTTCACGCTGTGTCTCTTTAACAGTTTCACATTGTGTCTCTTTAACTGTTTCACACTGTGTCTCTTTAACTGTTTCACACTGTGTCTCTTTATCTGTTTCACGCTGTTTCTCTTTAACTGTTTCACACTGTGTCTCCTTAACTGTTTCACACTGTGTCTCTTTAACTGTTTCACACTGTGTCTCTTTAACTGTTTCACACTGTGTCTCTTGAACTGTTTCACATTGTGTCTCTTTAACTGTTTCACATTGTGTCTCTTTAACTGTTTCACACTGTGTCTCTTTAAGTGTTTCACACTGTGTCTCTTTAACTGTTTCACACTGTGTCTGTTTAACTGTTTCACACTGTGACTCTTTAACTGTTTCACACTGTGTCTCTCTAACTGTTTCACATTGTGTCTGTAACTGTTTCACACTGTGTCTCTGTAACCGTTTCACACTGTGTCTCTTTAACTGTTTCACACTGTGTCTCTTTAACTGTTTCACATTGTGTCTCTTTAACTGTTTCACACTGTGTCTCTTTAACTGTTTCACACTGTGTCTCTTTAACAGTTTCACACTGTGTCTCTTTAACTGTTTCACATTGTGTCTCTTTAAATGTTTCACACTGTGTCTCTTTAACTGTTTCACACAGTGTCTCTTTATCTGTTTCACACTGTGTCTCTTTAACTGTTTCACACTGTGTCTCTTTAACAGTTTCACACTGTGTCTCTTTAACTGTTTCACGCTGTGTCTCTTTATCTGTTTCACACTGTGTCTCTTTAACTGTTTCACACTGTGTCTCTTTAAATGTTTCACACTGTGTCTCTTTAACTGTTTCACAATGTGTCTCTTTATCTGTTTCACATTGTGTCTCTTTAACTGTTTCACACTGTGTCTCTTTTACTGTTTCACACTGTGTCTCTTTAACTGTTTCACATTGTGTCTCTTTAACTGTTTCACACTGTGTCTCTTTAACTGTTTCATGTTGTGTCTCTTTATCTGTTTCACACTGTGTCTCTTTAACTGTTTCACAATGAGTCTCTTTAACTGTTTCACACTGTGTCTCTTTAACAGTTTCACACTGTGTCTCTTTAACTGTTTCATGTTGTGTCTCTTTATCTGTTTCACACTGTGTCTCTTTAACTGTTTCACAATGAGTCTCTTTAACTGTTTCACACTGTGTCTCTTTAACAGTTTCACACTGTGTCTCTTTAACTGTTTCACACTGTGTCTCTTTATCTGTTTCACACTGTGTCTCTTTAACTGTTTCACACTGTGTCTCTTTAAATGTTTCACACTGTGTCTCTTTAAATGTTTCACACTGTGTCTCTTTAACTGTTTCACACTGTGTCTCTTTTACTGTTTCACACTGTGTCTCTTTAACTGTTTCACATTGTGTCTCTTTAACTGTTTCACACTGTGTCTCTTTAACTGTTTCATGTTGTGTCTCTTTATCTGTTTCACACTGTGTCTCTTTAACTGTTTCACAATGAGTCTCTTTAACTGTTTCACATTGTGTCTCTTTAACTGTTTCACATTGCGTCTCTTTAACTGTTTCACACTCTCTTTAACTGTTTCACATTGCGTCTCTTTATCTGTTTCAAACTGTGTCTCTTTAACTGTTTCACACTGTGTCTCTGTTTCCCGCTGTGTCTCTGGAACTGTTTCACACTGTGTCTCTTTAACTGTTTCACATTGTGTCTCTTTATCTGTTTCAAACTGTGTCTCTTTAACTGTTTCACACTGTGTCTCTGTTTCCCGCTGTGTCTCTGGAACTGTTTCACATTGTGTCTCTTTAACTGTTTCACATTGTGTCTCTTTAACTGTTTCACACTGTGTCTCTTTAACTGTTTCATGTTGTGTCTCTTTATCTGTTTCACACTGTGTCTCTTTAACTGTTTCACAATGAGTCTCTTTAACTGTTTCACATTGTGTCTCTTTAACTGTTTCACATTGCGTCTCTTTAACTGTTTCACACTCTCTTTAACTGTTTCACATTGCGTCTCTTTATCTGTTTCAAACTGTGTCTCTTTAACTGTTTCACACTGTGTCTCTGTTTCCCGCTGTGTCTCTGGAACTGTTTCACACTGTGTCTCTTTAACTGTTTCACACTGTGTCTCTTTAACTGTTTCACACAGTGTCTCTTTAACTGTTTCACACTGTGTCTCTTTAACTGTTTCACACTGTGTCTCTTTAACTGTTTCACACTGTGTCTCTTTTACTGTTTCACACTGTGTCTCTTTAACTGTTTCACACTGTGTCTCTTTTACTGTTTCACACTGTGTCTCTTTAACTGTTTCACACTGTGTCTCTTTAACTGTTTCACATTGTGTCTCTTTAACTGTTCCACATTGTGTCTCTTTAACTGTTTCACACTGTGTCTCTTTAACTGTTTCACACTGTGTCTCTTTAACTGTTTCACAATGTGTCTCTTTATCTGTTTCACATTGTGTCTCCTTAACTGTTTCACACTGTGTCTCTTTTACTATTTCACACTGTGTCTCTTTAACTGTTTCACATTGTGTCTCTTTAACTGTTTCACATTGTGTCTCTTTAACTGTTTCACAGTGTGTCTCTTTAACTGTTTCACACTGTGTCTCTTTAACTGTTTCACACAGTGTCTCTTTAACTGTTTCACACTGTGTCTCTTTAACTGTTTCACACTGTGTCTCTTTAACTGTTTCACACTGTGTTTCTTTAACTGTTTCACACTGTGTCTCTTTAACTGTTTCACACTGTGTCTCTTTAACTGTTTCACATTGTGTCTCTTTAACTGTTTCACATTGTGTCTCTTTAACTGTTTCACACTGTGTCTCTTTAACTGTTTCACACTGTGTCTCTTTAACTGTTTCACATTGTGTCTCTTTAACTGTTTCACACTGTGTCTCTTTAACTGTTTCACACTGTGTCTCTTTAACTGTTTCACACTGTGTCTCTTTATCTGTTTCACATTGTGTCTCTTTAACTGTTTCACACTGTGTCTCTTTAACTGTTTCACACTGTGTCTCTTTAACTGTTTCACACTGTGTTTCTTTAACTGTTTCACAATGTGTCTCTTTATCTGTTTCACACTGTGTCTCTTTAACTGTTTCACACTGTGTCTCTTTAACTGTTTCACACTGTGTCTCTTTATCTGTTTCACATTGTGTCTCCTTAACTGTTTCACACTGTGTCTCTTTTACTATTTCACACTGTGTCTCTTTAACTGTTTCACATTGTGTCTCTTTAACTGTTTCACATTGTGTCTCTTTAACTGTTTCACAGTGTGTCTCTTTAACTGTTTCACACTGTGTCTCTTTAACTGTTTCACACAGTGTCTCTTTAACTGTTTCACACAGTGTCTCTTTAACTGTTTCACACTGTGTCTCTTTAACTGTTTCACATTGTGTCTCTTTAACTGTTTCACATTGTGTCTCTTTAACTGTTTCACACAGTGTCTCTTTAACTGTTTCACACAGTGTCTCTTTAACTGTTTCACACAGTGTCTCTTTAACTGTTTCACACTGTGTCTCTTTAACTGTTTCACACTGTGTCTCTTTAACTGTTTCACACTGTGTCTCTTTAACTGTTTCACAATGTGTCTCTTTATCTGTTTCACATTGTGTCTCTTTAACTGTTTCACACTGTGTCTCTTTTACAGTTTCACACTGTGTCTCTTTAACTGTTTCACATTGTGTCTCTTTAACTGTTTCACATTGTGTCTCTTTAACTGTTTCACACTGTGTCTCTTTAACTGTTTCACACTGTGTCTCTTTAACTGTTTCACAATGTGCCTCTTTATCTGTTTCACATTGTGTCCCTTTAACTGTTTCACACTGTGTCTCTTTTACTGTTTCACACTGTGTCTGTTTAACTGTTTCACACTGTGTCTCTTTAACTGTTTCACATTGTGTCTCTTTAACTGTTTCACATTGTGTCTCTTTAACTGTTTCACATTGTGTCTCTTTAACTGTTTCACAATGTGTCTCTTTAACTGTTTCACACTGTGTCTCTTTAACTGTTTCACACTGTGTCTCTTTAACTGTTTCACATTGTGTCTCTTTAACTGTTTCACACTGTGTCTCTTTAACTGTTTCACATTGTGTCTCTTTAACTGTTTCACATTGTGTCTCTTTAACTGTTTCACAATGTGTCTCTTTAACTGTTTCACACAGTGTCTCTTTAACTGTTTCACATTGTGTCTCTTTAACTGTTTCACATTGTGTCTCTTTAACTGTTTCACAATGTGCCTCTTTATCTGTTTCACATTGTGTCCCTTTAACTGTTTCACACTGTGTCTCTTTTACTGTTTCACACTGTGTCTGTTTAACTGTTTCACACTGTGTCTCTTTAACTGTTTCACATTGTGTCTCTTTAACTGTTTCACAATGTGTCTCTTTAACTGTTTCACACTGTGTCTCTTTAACTGTTTCACATTGTGTCTCTTTAACTGTTTCACATTGTGTCTCTTTAACTGTTTCACACTGTGTCTCTTTAACTGTTTCACACTGTGTCTGTAACTGTTTCACACTGTGTCTCTTTATCTGTTTCACGCTGTGTCTCTTTAACTGTTTCACGCTGTGTCTCATTAACTGTTTCACATTGTGTCTCTTTAACTGTTTCACAGTGTCTCTTTAACTGTTTCACACTGTGTCTCTTGAACTGTTTCACACTGTGTCTCTTTAACCGTTTCACACTGTGTCTCTTTAACTGTTTCACACTGTGTCTCTTTAACTGTTTCACACTGAGTCTCTTTAACTGTTTCACATTGTGTCTCTTTAACTGTTTCACATTGTGTCTCTTTATCTGTTTCACACTGTGTCTCTTTAACTGTTTCACACTGTGTCTCTATCTGTTTCACGCTGTGTCTCTTTCACTGTTTCACACTGTGTCTCTTTAACTGTTTCACACTGTGTCTCTTTATCTGTTTCACGCTGTTTCTCTTTAACTGTTTCACACTGTGTCTCCTTAACTGTTTCACACTGTGTCTCTTTAACTGTTTCACACTGTGTCTCTTTAACTGTTTCACATTGTGTCTCTTTAACTGCTTCACATTGTGTCTCTTTAACTGTTTCACACTGTGTCTCTTTAACTGTTTCACACTGTGTCTCTTTAACTGTTTCACACTGTGTCTCTTTAACTGTTTCACACTGAGTCTCTTTAACTGTTTCACACTGTGTCTCTTTATCTGTTTCACACTGTGTCTCTTTAACTGTTTCACGCTGTGTCTCTTTAACTGTTTCACATTGTGTCTCTTTAACTGTTTCACACTGTGTCTCTTTAACTGTTTCACACTGTGTCTCTTGAACTGTTTCACACTGTGTCTCTTGAACTGTTTCACACTGTATCTTTTTATCTGTTTCACACTGTGTCTCTTTAACTGTTTCACACTGTGTCTCTTTAACTGTTTCACACTGTGTCTCTTTAACTGTTTCACATTGTGTCTCTTTAACTGTTTCACATTGTGTCTCTTTTACTGTTTCACATTGTGTCTCTTTTACTGTTTCCCATTGTGTCTCTTTAACTGATTCACACTGTGTCTGTTTAACTGTTTCACACTGTGTCTCTTTAACTGTTTCACACTGTGTCTCTTTAACTGTTTTGCTCTGTATCGCTTTAACTGTTTCCCATTGTGTCTCTTTAACTGTTTTGCTCTGTATCGCTTTAACTGTTTCACACTGTGTCTCTTTATCTGTTTCACACTCTCTTTAACTGTTTCACACTGTGTCTCTTTAACTGTTTCACACTGTGTCTCTTTATCTGTTTCACACTGTGTCTCTTTATCTGTTTCACACTGTGTCTCTTTATCTGTTTCACACTGTGTCTCTTTAACTGTTTCGCACTGTGTCTCTTTAACTGTTTCGCACTGTGTCTCTTTAACTGTTTCACACTGTGTCTCTTTAACTGTTTCACACTGTGTCTCTTTAACTGTTTCACACTGTGTCTCTTTAACTGTTTCACACTGTGTCTCTTTAACTGTTTTGCTCTGTATCGCTTTAACTGTTTCCCATTGTGTCTCTTTAACTGTTTTGCTCTGTATCGCTGTAACTGTTTCACATTGTGTCTCTTTATCTGTTTCACACTCTCTTTAACTATTTCACACTGTGTCTCTTTAACTGTTTCACACTGTGTCTCTTTATCTGTTTCACACTGTGTCTCTTTATCTGTTTCACACTCTCTTTAACTGTTTCACACTGTGTCTCTTTAACTGTTTTGCACTGTGTCTCTTTAGCTGTTTCACATTGTGTCTCTTTAACTGTTTCACACTGTGTCTCTTTAACTGTTTCACACTGTGTCTCTTTAACTGTTTCACACTGTGTCTCTTTAACTGTTTCACACTGTGTCTCTTTAACTGTTTCACACTGTGTCTCTTTAACTGTTTCACACTGTGTCTCTTTAACTGTCTCACACTGTGTCTCTTGAACTGTTTCACACTGTGTCTCTTTAACTGTTTCACACTGTGTCTCTTTAACTGTTTCACACTGTGTCTCTTTAACTGTTTCACACTGTGTCTCTGTACCTGTTTCACACTGTGTCTCTTTATTATTTTATTGTATTGGCCTCAACAAGCCAATGAGTATTTGAGTATGAGCTCCCTGATTGAGTTAATGATTTGCTGCCCAATCAGAGAATCTCTGGATTACATATCGATTGAGGACTGTGAGGGCAACTTTGTGCTTCTTTAACAATGTTGCTTGGTATGTCACTGTGGCTGCGCCTTCAGCTACCTGGTCGCTCAGCTCTCCGATCTGCTTCCTAAGCATCCCTGCTTCTCTTAATTCCACCTTCAGATGCTCCTTCAAACCAACTTCTTTGACTAAACGGTACAGCAAATGCTGTACTTGCTGCCAGCTTTTCTTCGATTGTGCTTCTTTACTATGTTGAAGGCACCTCATGAATGCAGATTGTTGTTGTTCCATAATGCTGGAGGTGTCTGGGGAAGAGCAATTGTCGTTACAGTCAGCACAGCATCATGGAGCATTGGCCATCAGTTCCTGGCTTGTGGGTGGGCACTCATCACAGATTGACGAGTGATTTCTCTGGAAAGGCAGAAGTTCAATCACGTTGTTTAAATTGTAATTCCCTCGCTGCTCAGTGATTAGAAAGTCGAGTTTCCTTCAAAGCTGCTCCAGCGTGTTAGATTAAAGACACTTGACACACACCATGAACAGGGTCTTGTAGTTTCTGGTCAATTGCGGGAATGTAACATCCAGTAAAGCTGCAGCGATGAAGTCTGGCGTGGTCTCCCTGTCCAGTCCAATTCAACACATTCAATGGAAATCTGAGGGAAAACTGTCAGCTTCTCCTTCGGGAATTCTGGGATGATTAATTTGTGCTGACTTGGAATAATTATGTGAACAGAAGTTTCTTAACCCTTTAAATTTAAGTCATCCGTATTGGACCGTTCATAAAGATTAAGCGGGCTCCTTTCCCAGAACGATTCTGACTGACAGAATGGCTTTCCCGCCTGTTTTGTGGGCAAGATTCGTGAAATGAATTTCCGGCACATTGCGCAACACCGAGGATGTCAGGTGATTCACGCCGATGGCCGGGGAGGTGGGGGCGGAGGGGGGGGGGGGGGGGGGGGGGGGGAGGGGGGGCGTGGGGTGCGGGGTGGGGAAGGGGCATGGAGAGAGTCTAAACCCGTCAGAGAGGTCGTATGCAGACTGCTCAGGGGGCCATTGGGGCATGCATCAATCTCCCAGTATACAGGGAGTTGAGTTGGCATGCCCCCTCCAACATCGCCAGCCCTGTCCCCCGATCGCCAGCCACACATCAGCCCCCACACGGGTGGGCACGGTGGCACAGTGGTTAGCACGGCTGCCTCACAGCGGCAGGGATCCGAGTTCAATTCCCGTCCTGGGTTGCTGTGCGGAGTTTGCAAGTTCTCCCCATGTTTGCGTGGGTTTCCTCCGGGTGCTCCGGTTTCCTCCCACAGTCTGAAAGACGTGCTGGTTAGGTGCACTGGCCGTGCTAAATTCTCCCTCAGTGTACCCGAACAGGGGCCAGAGTGTGGCGACTGGGGGATTTTCAGCAAAAGAGAAAATGCTGGAAAATCTTAGCAGATCTGACAACATCTGTAAGGAGAGAAAAGAACTGGCATTTTGAGCCCAGATGACCCTTTGTCAAAGCTTTCACAAAGGGTTGTCTGCACTTGAAACGTCAGCTCTTTTCTCTCCTTACAGATGCTGCCAGACCTGCTGAGATTTTCCAGCAGTTTCTCTTTTCTTTTCAGATTCCAGCATCCGCAGTAATTTGCTTTTATATAGAGGATTTTCACAGTAACTTCATTGCAGTGTTAATCCCAGACGACTTGTGACACTAATAAATATAACCCCCCCAGTGCAGAGTTCCCCCCTTCCGTCCTGCCTACCCCCACCTGGCACTGCCCAGTGGGCATTGGCAGTGCCAGGATACCAGGCTGGCACTGCCCAAGGTGAACTGCTCCCGATCTCCTGGCGGTGGGGGGGGGGGGCCTGAATGGCCTCTGGCCCCACCAGCGAGGCCATCATGTCAGGTCCTGTGGGGGACCATACCTGATCCCCGCTGGTGTGGACCTCCACCAATGAGGTCAGAAACTCTGAGCTCAGAGAATGAGTCCTGAGCTCGCTAAAGAAATTCAGATGGGGTTATGGATATTTAAATCAGCTTCGCACTGTTCCCCGCGCAAGGCTGATCACGTTATAGCTAAAGGCCTGGGATGGCCGTGATCGTCCCGACACCAGTCGCTATTCTGTTTTTGGCCTCCCTCTTAAATTTCCCGCCCCATTGCACTACTCGATCAGTGTAGCGGGGCGGGAAAATTGCATCCTAAACGTTTAGGAGGAACTTCAACAGTTCAAATGCTTTAATTGAATACGTGGAAAAGGTCACAAGTTGATGGCCTTCTCACCAAGAACTGTAAGACCGGGGCAACGCAGAGGAAGGTTCAATTTTTGATTCATGGCCTGAATTCATTATTATTTTATCATTTAGGAGTGAAAGCCATAAATTTAAATCACAGCTTGCTGTATGTGGAAGGATAAATGGTTCAATTTTCATCCCAGGATTAAGGCCGCTGTTTTAACATGTGTGTCGGAATTTTTATGTGAGTCTCGTAAGATCCTGCCCGAGACCAAGGGAGAAAGCCGTTCTGCGAGCCTCGCCCACCCCGATTCTGGGGCGGGCGTGCCAGTAAAATTTTGGTTGTGGTGTTTGAGGGGCAGCACAGTGAGGGGAAGATGCGACAGTCTCTTGATGCTGGTTCAGACTGTTGGTGGCCTTGCATAAAGGTGCAGTTGGCCAACAATGTGACAGCGACAGGGATCAAAGGCATCGGGTAATAGTTGGAAATACTCTTGGGGGTTTGGATTATTTAATCCCTTCCAGCCCAAAATCCTCCAGGTCTCAGATTTCCTGGCTGTGTGCATCCCTCTCGTGTCTCAGCTGCACTCGTACTGATGCAGACCCATGTTGATTGAACCTGCCCAATTCTGGATGTCTGGAGCCAGTTTTACAAGACAATCGAGCTTCGTGATCGAACTGACTATTTCTTGTCTCTTGACTTTGTCAGGAGAAGAATTAAGTCATTAGGAAAGCTAATCGAATGTTATTATTTATGATCAGGGGAATTGAATATAAAAGTTGAGAGGTTATGCTTCAGTTGTACAGGATACTAATGAGACCACATTTTGAGTACTGTGCGCAATATTGGTTTCCTTATTTAAGGAAGGATGTAACTGCGCTGGAAGCAGTTCAGAGAAGGTTTACCAGACTAACACCTGGAATGGGTGCGTTGTCTTATGAGGAAAGGTCGGACAGGCTCGGCTTGTATCTGCTGGAGTTTAGAAGAGTAAGAGGCGACTTGATTGAAACATATAAGATCCTGTGCACAGGATGGATGTGGAGAGGATGTTTCCTCTTGTGGGAGAATCTAGGACTTGGAGCCACTGTTTAAAAATAAGGCATCGCCCATTTAAAATGGAGAATAGGCAAAGTTCCTTCCCTCAGAGGGTCATGATTGGTGGTGGAAGCAGAGTCTTCGAGTATTTTTAAGACGGAGAGGGATAGATTTTTGTCAAGTGAGGGGGTGATAGGTATCAGGGGTAGGTGGGATGCAGATTTGAGGTCACTGTCAGATCTTATTAAGATGGCAGAGTAGGCTTGAGGGGTACAGTGGATGATAGAGGACTTGGTGAGAGTTACAACATGGACAGCAGAGTTTTGGATGAACTTCAGGTGATGGAGGGTAGAACGTAGCAGTCCATTGGAATAAAGTCATAGAATCATAGAATTCCTACAGTACAGAAGGAGGCCATTCAGCCCATCGATTCTGTACCAACCATAATCCCACCCAGGCCCTATTCCCGTAACCCCACACATTTGTCTTGCTCATCCCCCTGACACTAGGGTCAATTTAGCATGGCCAATCAACCTAACCCGCACATCTTTGGAGTGTGGAAGGAAACCGGAGCACCCGGAGGAAACCCACGCAGACACGGGGAGAATGTGCAAACTCCGCACAGACAGTGACCCAAGCCAGGAATCGAACCCGGTTCCCTGGTGCTATGAGACAGCAGTGCTAACTACTGTGCCACCGTGCTGCCTCACTGGTGGGAAGGGCTGGAAAATGCCTCTCTTCATGTCTGCAATTTTGCTCAGTGCCACTCTCCTGCCTTCTCCCCATAGTCCTGCACATTCTTCCTTTTCAGGTAATAATCCAACTGCCTCATGAAGGCCTCGATTGAACCTATCTCCACCACACTCACAGGCAGTACATTCCAGGCCCCCACCACTCGCTCCGTCAAACAGCTTTTCACGTAGCTATTGCTGCTTTTGCCAATTACCTTTAATCTGTGCCTTCTCGTTCTCGATCCTTCCACCAACGGGCTGCCATTAGCAGCCTTTCCCCTGGTTTCTGTGGCTATGACTCATCTTTCATTCCCTCCCCCTGCAGTATAAATATCTCCCACTTTCTTTGCCTTTTAGCTTTGACAAAGGGTCATCTGGACTCGAAACGTCAGCTCTTTTCTCTCCTTACAGATACTGCCAGACCTGCTGAGATTTTCCAGCGTTTTCTCTTTTGGGAACAGTTTCTCTCTGAATACCGTGTCGTGATTTTGAACGCCTCTATCAAATCCCCTCTCAACCTTTCCTTCTGCGAGGAAACCAGCCCCGACTTCTCCAATCTATCCACGTAACCGGAATAATGAAGTTGTTTTTACTGCTTTCACAAAATCACCAGGATATCTCAACTAAGTAGATCCACAAATTAGCTGCTAAGTTTTTTTAAAAAAAGGAATGAAGGAGGTTAGGTTTCTTGGTCAAAGTTGCAAGACTCAAAACATTGGAGAGTTATAAACAATCATTACAGGGATATTGGAGACAGATGCAGTGGATGTGATTATAATCTCAGAGATATTTTATAGTCTATACACACACTTCAGTAGGACCCTTGCAGTCACCTCAGTATGTATTATTCTGGTTGTAAATGTTATGTGGCAGATGGTTTAAATTGAAGTGCTACGACTTTCATGTACCCAATCAGTGAAGAATGGTAAAGACATGTATTCCCATTTTTGGTTTGGAATTACTCTTACAAAGTGACATTAGCGTTTGCAAAAGACACCTTGGATTCATCGGTTAGGCAGCAATAAATATATTGCACAGGTTCAACTGCTGACTTCACGTCTGGCTTTCTGAATTGCCGTCCATTGAACTGAACAAGGTAACCCAGAAATGGAGGGCACAGATTTCATTTTGTTTGCAATGTCTTCAGCGCAGGATGCACGCCTTTTGAGAACACCAAGGTTCCCCAGGGAGATTGGCATTCCAACCATTGTCTTGCAATTGTGTCTGTGTCTATATGTGCCCTGATTGTGAACTGAGCTCTTCACTCACCTGATGAAGGGGCAACGCTCCAAAAGCTCGTGATACCAAATAAACCTGTTGGACTTTAACTTGATGTTGTGAGACTACTTACTGTGCCCACCCCAGTCCAACGCCAGCAACTCCACATCGTGCCCCAGGGTGCTCGGGGAGCTTGTGAGAGAGTGGGTGTTCTGATGCGCCACAGTCTGTGAGGCCATGAGATACCAGGATATCTTTTATTCATTCATGGGACATGGGCATCGTTGGCTGGCCACCATTTATTGCCCATGCCTAGTTGGCCAGAGGGCAGTTGAGAGTCAACCACATTGCTGTGGCTCTGGAGTCACATGTAGGCCAGACCGGGTAGGACGGCAGATTTCC
This sequence comes from Mustelus asterias, assembly GCF_964213995.1. Classification (NCBI taxonomy): domain Eukaryota; kingdom Metazoa; phylum Chordata; class Chondrichthyes; order Carcharhiniformes; family Triakidae; genus Mustelus; species Mustelus asterias. Next base: position 159,449,908 of record NC_135802.1, read on the forward strand.
TTCCCTCAAGGACATTAGTGACCCAGATGGGTTTTTCCGACAATTGGCAATGGTTTCAAGGTACGTGACCTCAGACTTTTCTATCCTTTTCCCGACGGAAGAAGGTGGAAGAGAGAATGTCCGGGGCGCGTGGGGTCCTTAATTATGCTGGTTGCTTTGCTGAGGCAGCGGGAAGTGTAGACAGAGTCAATGGATGGGAGGCTGGTTTGCGTGATGGATTGGGCTACATTCACGACTTTTTGTAGTTCCTTGTGGTCTTGGGCAGAGCAGGAGCCATACCAAGCTGTGATACAACCAGAAAAAATGCTTCTATGTTGCATCTGTAAAAGTTGATGAGAGTCGTCGCTGACATGTCAAATTTCCTTAGCCTTCTGAGAAGGTAGAGGCATTGCTGGGCTTTCTTAACTATAGTGTCAGCATGGATCTTATAGATGAGTCTTATAATGCGTCTTATAGATGCTGCCACTGGGCGCTGGTGATGCAGAGGGTAAAGGTGGTGGATGGGGTACCATTCATGTGGGGCTGCTTTGTCCTCGTTGGCATTGAACATCTTGAGTGTTGTTGGATCTGCACACATCCAAGCGAGTGGAGAGTGTTCCATCACACTGCTGACCTGTGCCTTGTAGATGGTGGACTGCAAGACATTTGGCCATGTTGCCCTTTTCCAAAAGAGCCACATGCACAATAAACAGGGCTGGCCAAATATTGCCCAGGAGATATTAGCCCATGCAGTGGTGAGCCAGACTCTGAGTGACTTATCCCAGCAGAGATCCCTTTAAATGATGACTTCCATCTTCCCGAAGCTTCCCAGGTAATAAATAGAGGTAGTGCTGATTATGAATGCATTGGCCCAGAGCCAAGGTGTTTAATCAAAAGCGGGGACACATTCATTGTGATGGAGAACCTGACATATTGAAGTAATTGTAATTTTTTATAATGACTTAGGAATTAGATTCCTTTAATTTTAAACTGTTGGAATGATTTGAGCTGTTTTAAGATGTGAGCACATTAGCAAAGATTACGAGACCATGTCAGTGCTGATTTAATGCCTTGATGCACTTCTTCCCAACCTCTTTCTAGCCATTTCCTAACACAAAGATAACAGTTTTGTGTGGTAACAATTGTAAGAGGAATAGACAGGCGTTTCTGTGGCCACAAACGAGACTCCAGGATGGTCTGTTGTCTCCCTGGTGCTCGGGTCAAGGATGTCTCGGAGCAGCTGCAGGACATTCTGAAGGGGGAGGGCGAACAGCCAGTGGTCACGGTACTCACTGGCACAAACGACATAGGGAGAAAAAGGGATCAGGTCCGGCATGGTTTGGGCAGCACGGTGACACAGTGGTTAGCACTGCTGCCTCACAGTGTGCCAGGGACCCGGGTTCGATTCCCGGCTCGGGTCACTGTCTGTGTGGAGTTTGCACGTTCTCCTCATGTCTGCGTGGGTTTCCTCCGGGTGCTCTGGTTTCCTCCCACAGTCCAAAGATGGGCGGGTTAGGTTAATTGGCCATGCTAAATTTTCATTTAGTGTCAGAGGAGCTAGCATTGTAAATACAGGGTAGGGGTTTGGGTGGGATTGTGGCTGGTGCAGACTCAATGGGCCGATTGGCCTCCTTTTGCACTGTAGGGGTGCTATGAAAACCAGAATATAGGGAGCCAGGAAGCAAGCTGAAAAGTGGGACCTCAAAGGTAGTGACCTCAGAATTACTACCTGTGCCACATACTAGTCAGAGTAGGAATAGTAGGAGACATCAGATTAATACATGGCTGAAAAGATGGTGTGAGGGGGTGGGTTTCAGATTCCTAGGGCATTGGGATCAGTTCTGGGGAAGGTGGGACCTGAACAAATTAGACGGGTTCCACCTGGGCAGGATCGGGACTGATGTCCTTGGGGGTGGGTGGGGAAATTGCTGGAGTGGTTGGGGAGGATTTAAACTAGTATGGCAGGGGGATGGGAATCTTTGCGAGGATTCAGAGCAGGGAAATTAAGAAACAAGAGGAATAAACTGTAAGGAGAAAAGGAAAGTGATAGGCAGAGAAATCAATGGCCAGAGTCAGATAAGAACAGAGTAAAGAATAGTAGGAAAGGGAAAAGAAACATTAAACGTGCTCATCTTAAAGTTTTGTACCTGAATGCTTGGAGCATTCGAAACAAAACAGATGAATTAGTTGCACAGATAGATGTAAAGGGGAAATGATATAGTTGGCATTACGGAGATGTGACTCCAAGGTGAGCAAGGATGGGAACGAAACATTGAGGGCTATTCCGTGTTTAGGAAGGACAGACAGAAAGGAAAAGGTGGTGGAGTTGCACTGTTGATTAAAGATGATATTGATACTGATATTGAGGAAAGATATTAGCATAAATGATGTGGAATCTGTATGGATCGAGTTAAGAAACAATAAGGGGCAAAAAACATTGGTTGGGGTGCTATACAGACCACCAAACTGTGGTGGTAATGTTGGGAAAAGCATTTAGGTAGGAAATCGGAGATGCATGTGTTAAAGGAACATCT
>NC_135802.1:160737874-160757874 GCF_964213995.1 Mustelus asterias
GAAACCATTTTGTTGTGCAAATGCACTCTTCAGCTTAGAACCATATTCTGGGGGATTTTTCTGTGCTAATTATTTGGAGTCCAAGCAAAGAATCTATATGGTTACTATTCAATGTATTGATTAATATCATGTTAACCTTACCTCTTAGTGTAAGTAACAAAGAAAGATTTGCAGTTAGAGCATTTTTCACACTGACATGCAAGAGCCTATGAAGAAAAGTGCAGCCAATTTTGTAATATTGACAAATGTGCAAGGTGATTTGCACACTACATGCGTTTAAACAATGTTTTCTGTAGTGTTGGTGAAAGATAGTATTTATCTAGGATAACAGGCAATGTGGTTGACTCTCAACCGCCCTCTGAACAAGGGCTACTAGAGATAAGCAATAAATGCTGGCCAGCCAGCAAAGCCCCCAAAAAAAGGTGAAATCCTCCACTCTTTATCAAAGATCATCATGGGATCACTTACATCCACCCCGGGGCAGACAGGATCTTATTTTAACACTGCACCTGAAAGACAGCACCACCATTCAGTGCAGAACTCCCTGTGTTGAACTACAGTGTCAACTAGATGATGCAGTCAAGCTTCTCATGCGAGGGGGCTTGAACTCAGGATTTCCTGACTCGAATGTGAATGATACTGCTGAGTTGAGGCTGAAATCTTAGTCATTTTGTGTACAAGTTTATCATGAATAGCATTTCCTATGTATCAAGGGTAATTGATTAGTGGCTCTTACAGCTGCAGTTACATTGCTGAACAGGAGGCAGGAAACATGCTGAAATGGGAATACAAAAGAGCCATTTAGAGCAGATAGGTTTTAAACAATTAGCTTATCATGAGACTCAGGAAATTTTCAGTCAACATTCATCAAGTTGGATAATAATTTTTTTTTTAAAAACTGAGAATTAGAGCAGTGAAATTAAATTAACTTTTTTTTAAACTTAAGATACTTGGAATGAAATAGGACAGGGTCATTAAACATGATTTTTCTAATTTTCAGTTATGTTACTAATACCTTTGAGCCGAGGATAGATTTTGGTTCTGAAACAGGTCCTTTGCTACTTTACCTTAGCCAAACATCTCCAAAATCCTCCCCTCCTATTCGTGGACACTGGCACAGCAAGCGGAGGTCCTCAAATTTTTAATTATATCCAATAAAATTCAGATTTAAAAAAAATCAAATTTGATTTGCAAACTAGTCGAGCATAAGTATTCAAGAAAATGTACAGGTCCAGTTTAATGCATTCCCTCATCTGTACCCAAAAGCAAGCGCTTTGACAATAACGGAGAAATTATACAGCACTAATTTTATTACAATCTCAACCAGGCAATTTTCACACAGCCCCATACCGTACAATATGTTCTGTCAAATCTGACAACACAGGATGTTATTACCAAGAAAAATTAGCAACACAAGAAATTAAGGGTCGACAATCATTAGCTGTTACAGCAACAACTTTTAATGTAATAACATCTCTCAAGGTGCTTCACAGGAGTGCAAGAGTCAAACTTACACTCAACCACAAAGATATTAAGGCAGATGACCAAAAGCTTGGTTAAATAAGTCAATTGCGAGGAGAGAACTGCAGAACCTCATGCCCAGGCAGCTGAAGGCAGTTACCAATAGTAAAGCGATTAAAGCTGGGGATGCTCAAGAAGCCTGAATTAGAGGAAGTCAGTTCACTCAGGCATTCATGTGGTTAAATATTAAAGAGATTGGGAGGGTGAAACAGAGGGATCTGAAAACAAGGATGCGAATTTTAAAAGGTGAGGTCTCTCTTTACAGGAAGCCAGTGCAGGTCAGTGAGTACAAGAGTGATGTGTGAACAGCACATGGTGAGAGTTAGCAGATGGGCAACAGAGTTTGTGGAGAGTAGAACGTGGGAGGTGGCCTGGAATATGCTAGAATAGTCAAGTATGGAGGCAACAAAGGATGGATGAAGGTTTCAGCAATGATCAGCTGAGGCAAGGACAGAATCAGGTGATATTACAGAGTTGAAAATAGGCAGTCTTGGTGATGGCGCAGGTATATTGTTGGAAGTTCATCCCAGGATAAAACATGCCAGTTTGGTTAAGCCTCAGACAGTTGTCACAGAAGCAGGAACTCAGCTAATGAATGGAGATTCGATTGGGCACTGAAAAAAATGACTTCAGTCTTCCCAATATTTAACTGAAGAAACGTTCTTCTCATCCAGTTCTGTATGTCAGACAAGCAGTCTGAATTTACAGAGGGCTGCTGTCAACAGCATGTGGATTAAAATGTAGATAAATGTAGAAATGGGCCTTTTAAAACATGTGCAACATGAACATAACAGATATAAGCCACAATCTACCATTCTTTAAATAATTGTTGCAACAGCTGATAGGACACCATCTAATGTTAAGTCAATGAATTCAAGTAAGAGTTAGATGCTGTCTGCCAAATAGCCAAACCAACTGCCTTCATCCAAACCTGCCTTATGATTATGTAGCACGTTAGGTAGTATTAATATATGCGAGTGCTATTCAGAATGTCACAAACAGAAAATTTTGATACAAAACAAATACATATTAGGCATAAAGCCAAGTCACACACAAACACCTAGCGAAATATAAATCACACTACACCTGCTAATGCATTTATCAGAGGCTGTATACCCAATTTGAAAAAGGAAGTGATACCATAAATGAAAATTCTAATTTTACATCCAAGAGACCATACAACAACACTGGTATATTATTGTTTGCAGGTCACCATCTTCCTTTAGTCTGACCTTCTCAGGTGCATCTACCCATTTTTCTTGGTGTCCCCCCCAAAAAATTGGGATGCTTTTCTCCCCAAAAGGGGTAATTTTAACCCCATTAAGATGTTTATCTCTAGTCCCTTCAAAAGCAAACTGTTCTGGAACTCCCCTCCTTACAATGCAATCCCATCCTTGTTTTCAACCCCTACCCCCCATCCCTTCAACTACCTCAGGATTAATAACATTCTGCATTCATTTCTGAGCTTGCCTCCCTCTCCCCTCTCCCTGTCGCCCAGCCCCCGTTCGGGAGCTGCCTGTGCCACTCACTGAGTTGCCCGGGGGCAGGAGCCAGGTCCTTGGGGGGAGTGGAGGTGTGCCTCTCAAAGTTGCCGGGGTTGGAGAAGTAATCGCGGAGCCGGGGCAGCTCCCGGCCGGCCTCCTGCAGCTCGGTGTGGAACTCCAGGGCGGTGAGGATGTACTGGTCCCGCAGCAGCTGGGCCGCCATGGTATCCAAGGAGACGCGAGGCGGCTCTGCCCCCAGCGGCGAGGCGGCGGCAGCCGCCACCTCCCTCAGCCCGCCGCCGATGTAACCGTAGCCCGCCTCCAGCTGAGGCGACAGGGGCAGCGAGGGGACGTGTGCGGCGGCGGGAGGCGGCGTTGGGCCCGGGGCCCCGACATCTTTGCCTTTCCGCGATCTCCGCTCGGACTCTTCATCAGAGTCGCTGAGGAACGGATTAACACTAGACGCCGCCATCTTGCTTCTCGTCTTCCTGGTTGTAATCTCGCGAGAGGTTTCCCTATAAACCCCCGCCCCCCCGATCGCCCCGCCCCCGAAATGCTCATTGGACGGGAGGCCGAGTAACGTCATTTGACAGACAGCCTCTTTAACCAATCAGCATTAGAGCTCAGCTGTCACTCCGGCAACCACCCATGACGCTTAATCTCCTTCCACAACATTTCTATAGCGTTATTGATTCCAGAAACGCAGGCGGTAACTTTTCTTTTTATTAACAGCAACGTTTTTAAAAATTGATCCCATCCGTTAAAGCCGTTGAATAGGTCTTCGTTGAAGGGGGGGGTCAAAGGTGACACGAGTTACTGCGCAGGCGCAGTGAGGGGTCTGTATGAGCTTTAGCACCTGGCAATGGCTGTCCCCGGGATTATTGACACTTACACCCAGGCAGGTTAGTTTCCCCACTCACAAATAAACCTGGTTTGTTTTTTAAACAACCGTGCGTGCATCTCTGTCTCTAACTTTGAAATTACTTTACTGAGGGTGTCAGTTTGTCTCCAGTTTAGCCCCAGTGTTTCTTGATCAGGTATTTTCCTGGCCCACACCCTTTCCTTTTTGGAAGGGATGTCTTGTGTATGGAGACCAAATAGAGATTTAATAGGAGTGTGCAAAATTCCATGAATTGAGTAAATAAAGGGGGAAACTTTTCCTAGCAACTAGCTGGCATGGTGGCACAGTGATTAGCAATTCTGCCTCGCAGTGCCAGAGACTTGGGTTCGATTCTGGCTTGGGTCACTGTGTGGAGTTTGCACGTTCTCCTCGTTTCTGTGTGGGTTTCCTCCGGGTACTCCGGTTTCCCCTCAGTTTCTCCTCTGAAAAACTTGCTGGTTAGGTGCATTGGCCATGCTAAATTCTCCCTCCGTGTACCCGAACAGGTGCCCGAGTGTGGCGACTTGGGGACTTTTACAGTAACTTAATTGCAGTGTTAATGTAAGACTACTTGTGACACTGAATAAATAAACTTTAAAAATATCCAATCAAAGAAAAAATAAACCTATGCTTTAATGTAAGCCTACTTGTAACACAAATAAATAAACTAAGACTGTCAGTATAACCAGGGCATGTAGATTTAAGGTCATTGACAAAAGAACCAGTGGCGACATGAGGAAACACTTTTTTGATGCAGCAAGTTGTTGTGATCTGGTATTCACTGTCTGAAAGGACAATGGAAGCAGATTTAATAGTGCAGTTTTGGGCGCAGTGCAGAGGTTTGGTAAGAAGAGTGAAATTTTAAATTTTTTTGAATAATCTAGTGTTGTTTGTATTTGAGTTTCCATTTAACTGCAAATATTCTTTAACTTGCAAGTCTCATCCAGAGGCCTAAGTAGAGGGAGAAAAGTTATCTACTGGCAGCAGATGAGAGAGTTAATTCATGAAGGAAACTGGCTTGGACTGTTTCTGCTCTACCTGGGCTCAGCTTGACCCTTTGTTCATAGAAATTCAGACACTCTCTGTGTAATCAGCACTGAGTGCAACTTTGGACAGAATGTGGAAGTTTGGTGCAAAGAGGAAGTTTAAGATCGTACTGGAGTTTGTAATCAGATTAATAAATATCCAAAAGAAAATAAATATTTGAATGTAGTAATTAATTAGTTAAAACTCATAAGAATTGCAGGACAGGTGATGTGTCAAGGCTACCGCTTGTGAGACCTCATGGATACTGGTGTTATCCAGGGTAAACACATCTGCAGTACGTGTCTGCGGCTTGAGAAGTTTCGGCTCAGAGTCATTGAGCTAGAGTCTGAGCTCCAGACACTGCGACACATCAGGGAGAGAGAGAGTTACGTGAACGCTTTGTTTCAGGAGGTGGTCACACCCCTTAGGATAGAATTTTCTGGTTTGAAAAGTAGTCGGGGACAGAGGACGTGACTGCAGCTGAGGCAGGAAAGGGGTCCCAGAGTGCAGGAGTGTTAGACTCTGCAATTGTCCAACCAGGTTTGGGGTTTTCTCAGCTTGTTTGAATGAGAGTGGGAGCTGCAGAATGATGAGGTGACTGACCGTGGCATTATGATACAGGCAGCCATTCAAGTGGGGGGAACACACAAGGTAGTGTAGTGGGGGACAGTATAATGAGGGGGATTGACATTGTTCTCTTTAACAAGGAGCGAAAGTCCAGACGACTGTGCTGCCTACCCAGTGCCAGGGTTTGGGACATCTTAATGACAGGTCGAAAGAGGTTCTGCATAGAGAATTTGAACAGCTGGGTGCTAAGTTAAACAACAGCACCTCTAAGATTAAAAACTCTGGATTATTATCTGAGCTGTGTGCAAATTGGCATAGGGTACATAAATTTAGCGCGGTGAATATGTGGCTCAAAGACTGGCATGGGACAAGTGGGTTTTGGTCTGTGGGGCATTGGCATCAGAACTGGGGAAAGTGGGGGATGTACCTACATCTGAACCGTGCTGGGACAAATATTCTGCATAACTTGGGATGTATAGAGGGCTTTAAACTAAATAGAGAGGGAATGCATAGGCTTGCAAATCAAAAGTATATGGCAGCATTGCAAGACAGCTATTTAGGTTATGATACCCAGACAGGAAGGGACAGAGTGTAAAAACATTAAAAAAGCAGCAGATAGGGTCAAAGGGGGAAATGGTAAAAAGGCAAAATTAATGGCTCTTTACTTGAATTCATGTAATATTCAGCGCAAAATAAATGAATTAACAGCACAAATTGGGGTTAATGGTTATGATCTTATAGCCATTACAGAGACGTGGTTACAGGGAGACCAAAACTGGGAACTAAGTATTCAGGGGTACGTATGGGCAGGATGGAAAGGGTGGTGGGGTAGCTTTGTTAATATGAGATGGAACAAGCATGATAGCAAGAAATGATCTTCAATCGTAAGATGCGGAATCCATATGGGTGGAGGTAAGAAATAACATGGGGAAGAAGACACTGGTAAGAGTAGTCTCCAGGCCCTCTAGTTATATTGTGGCATGGAGAATAACTGAAGAGAAAATGAGGGCATGTGAAAAAGAGCAGTAATCTTACAAAAAAATAAATTCTGTAAAAGTCCCAGAGGATTCTTTTATTTGCAGGTTGCTTTAAGAACTGATGGTGATGTCATCATTGTGTTGCCACAGGCTGCTGTTTTACTTCCCGTTTGTACTCTGTTCAGCGCAGTGAACAGCTCTTCAATAAATCTGTTGTTACTTTGAATCCACATGTGCAAACCACGCTATTTTCTTTTTGTTGAAACTCACGACCCCTCACATAGTTTGAACATTATAAAAAGAAAATTGGTGACAAGGATGGGATTTTGTTTCATGAAGAATATCAAAAAAAAATCTTAAGTAGAAGAAAAAAATTGTGGGTTCTCACACCTACAATATTAGAAAGCTGAGGAGAAGCAACAACAGGATTGAAGTTTAAATGGCCAGTAAAGGAAGGCCAAGTAAGAAAAAAAATCTGTGGTTTTAAAAGAGGGTTTTTTTTCCAATCAGAGAAGGGTGAGATTCCAGTCAGTATCTGGCATATCTGAAAAGAGAGATGAATGGTTGGGGTCATTTGGAGGAAAAAAACCCTTCACGACAACGTTCTCCATATTAAAAGGGGGAGTACTGGGAAGACAGAAAAAAAAAATACTGAGCAGTCTCGAGTTGTTGGTGAGAGCAATGGCACGTCAACTAGGATCCATGGGTATTTTGAATCATGGAGTTCCTACGCAGAGCATTTTCAGTACTTTGTACAAGCGAATAACATTGGAAACGAGTTGCTCATACCAGTTTTACTCAGTACAATAAAAAGTAAAATCTTCAATTTGCTCCGGGACTTGGTTCATCCAGAAGTGCCAGGAACCAAAACTTAGGATGACTTGATAAAGGTCCTTGAAGAGCATTATTCTCCAAAGCTACTGATCATCGTGGAACGGTTCAGGTTCCGCTGAAGGAATCAAGTAGAAGGCGAAAGAATTGCTCAATTTGAGGCAACCTTAAAAAGGCTGGCACAACATTGTGAGTTCGGTGAGACATTAAAAGATTCTCTTCAAGGTCATCTAGTTTGTGGTCTCCAAAATGAGGCTATCCAAAGAAGATTGCTTGTTGAACATGCTTTGACTTTAAAGACAGTAGTGGAAATCAGTGTCGATGTAACTGGCTGATAAAGAGGCTTCGGAATTTGGTGCAGGAATGAAAATCCACAAATTGGGAACTGCCCATAAGAAGTCAAATCAGCAACAAGCATGTCATAGATGTGCCAAAATGGGCCATTCAGTGACTGAATACTGGATCAAGGACAGTCAATGAAAGAAGTGTGGCAAAATGGGTCACATTGCAAAAGCTTATTGGGCCAGACGAGCTTCCCTTGAGAAGAATATTCAGAAGGAGAATCTGGGTACTTGAAGAAGAACAACAAGTTGTGTTCTACAAAAATAATTTATAACATGGAAGAAAAGAATTATGATTGAGGAAGAGAATGTCCAGAGACTTGATCAAGATCTCCAACTTATCCATACAGGGTGGATCACATAGTTTCTGGGTGATTCCGCAGTTAAATGAACAACCTATTAGGATGGAGGTTGATACAGATGCTGCTGTATCTTCAATTCCTGAGACTACTTAGCCAACAAAAGCTGAAGCATCTTCCTTTGCAACCAGCTGATGTGATTTTAAAGACATGTACGGAAGATATCATACCAATAAAAGGTTACATCATAGTCAACGTAGCAGTGACTAGACAAACAACAGGGTTGCCTCTCCATGTGGTCAGTGATAGTTTTCCAGTTCTATTTGAGAGATCATGGTAGGAGATGATAAAGCTTAACTGGAGTGCTGTCAACAGACTAGTCGATGTGAAAACACACCTACAGTATCTTCTGGATAAATACAAAAGTGTATTCGAAAAGACCCTGGGCTCAATGAAGGAAGTTCAAGTGAAGATAAAGCCTAATAGTCAACCAAAAAAATCTCAAAGCATGAGTGGTGCCAAATGCAATTCGTCCCAAGGTTGAAGAAGAATTAGGACAACTTGTTACCACTGGTGTGTTGGAGCTGGTCACAATGAGTGAGTATTTGTGATGATTTTAAAACAGCCATATATCAGCCATATGTGTGCTGATCAATATCAGCTTCCTTTAATTGAAGATTTGTTTGTTGGGTTATCAGGTGGGCAGAAATTCAGTGAGATTAATCTCTCACAAGCATATTTACAGATAAATGTAGCAGCTGAATCTCAATCATTGCTTACCATCGTTACTCATAAAGATGTCTTTCGTAGTGAAAATGTACCTGTTGGAATAACATCTACACCAGTCCTATTCCAAAGGTCTCTCTTCTCTCTCTCTCTCTCTCTCTCTCTCTCTCTCTCTCTCTCTCTCTCTCTCTCTCTCTCTCCCCCCCCCCCCAAAAATCGTAGGGAGTACATTTGACCAGTAATTGAACCGGACAGGTCATATAAATACTGTGGCAACCAAAGGCTGGAAATCCTGTGATGTGTAACTTGCCTCCTGACTCCCCAAAGTGTCCCCACCATCTACAAGCACAAGTCAGGAGTGTGATAGAATACTCTCCACTTGCCTGGATGAGTACTGCTCCAATAACACTTAAGAAGCTCAACACCATCCAGGCCAAAGCAACCTACTTGATTAGCACCTCATCCACCACCTTCAACATTCACTCCCTCCATGACTGATGCACAGTGGCAGCAGTACAAGGTGCAGTGCAGCAACTCACCAAGTTTCCTTTGACAGCATCTTCAAAACCTGCAATTTCTATCACCTCGATGGTCATGGGCAGCAGATGCATGGAAACAGTAATCTCCTATCCAAGTCACTCACCATTCTGATCTGGAAACGTATCGCTGTTCCTTCACTGTCACTGGGTCAAAATCATGGAACTTTCCACTCTAACAGCACTGTGGGTGTACCTGTACCACATGGACTGTGGGGCTTTGAGAAGGTGGCTCACCACCACCTTCTCGAGGGCTATTAGGGATGGGAAACAAATACTGGCCCAGCCAGTGATGCCCACATCCCATTAACGAATTTCCAAAAAAATTGAGAATCACGTTTTTCAGAATAGAATGATTAAACTTAGATTAAGTGAGATGGAGTATTGAACAATCGGGACTTTCTTTTGTTTCTGAGAAATTAGGAACAACTGTTACTTACAGAAAATATATTAAATATTTTGCATTATAAATGCTCTTATTCCAAAGCAGGTCTCTGCTCACTGTATGATAATATTGGGCTTTATTTTCAAAATTATTTGTAAGTGTTCTGGTAGAGAGGTTTACTAGGTTTCTGCTGAAAGAAAGTTGGCACAACCTGACTATTTTCAGTGTAATTCTTACTCTATGGAGTTAATTCCTAATAGAAACCGCAAGAGAAAGCTTGCCTAAGCACCACCCTTGCTTCAGGCAATTCAAAACAGCCGTCAAATCTTTGTTGTTCTTTGGATGTAGGTGTGGCTGGCAAGACCAGCATTTGATGCCCATTCTTAATTGCCCTTGAACTGAGTGGCTTGCTAGGCCATTTCAGAGGGCAGTTGGGAGTCAACCACATTGCTGTGGGTCTGAAGTCACATAGGCCTGGGTCAAAATCCCAGACTTCCCTTCCCTAGACCATATGGACTGCAGCAGTTCAAGAAGCCATTCAGTGAAGGCAGCTTTTTTCCACCTTCTCAAGGGCAATTAGGGATGGGCAATAAATGCTGACCTAGCCAGAGAAGCCACCCCCTCCCCCCCCCCACAACCCCTCAGTCCCATGAATTAATTAACATAAAAAGGGTAAAGATGGCAGATTTCCTGATCTACAGGGCATTAGTGAGCCAGTTGTGTAAAGTCTGAAAACTCTTTTAAGTACAACCATCAAGAAAGACTGAACAGGTTGGAGCTCTTTTCTCCAGGAAAGAGAAGGTTGAGTGGTGATATGACAAGAGGTCTCTAACTTTATGATGGCTTTTGCTTGGGTAGATTGGGCTAGGTGTTTTCATTTGTCAGGATGAATTGATCACTAATGAGTTTGAGAGATTACTCAGAATAGGATTTTATTTCCTGGAATTTAGCAGGTTCAGGGAATTTTTAATGAAAGTTTTCAATATATTAAGGGGAACCATTAGAGTAGAGAAAAGAAAGTAATTTTGCTGGTTGGCAGTCCAGCAAAGGGGCAGAGTCTGAAAATTAGAGCCAGACCTTTTCGGGAGTGACATTAGGAAACACTTCTTCATACAAAGGGAGTACATGCTTACATTCTCCTGCAAATGGCAACTGATGCAAGATCAATTATTCATTTTAACTTGGAGATTGTTAACCAAAGCTATAAAGGGATATGAGGCAAAGCTGGGCATGTGGAGACAGGGTGCAGATTAGCCAGGATCTCATTGAACCGGTGGAACAGGCTCAAGGGACTAAATAGCCTCTTCGTATTCTCCCAAAGGGATTCAGGAGAAATCTTTTTAAACAGAGTGGTGACGACGTGAAACTTGCTGCTACAGCAAGTAGGTGAAGTGAATAGCATTGATTCAGTTAAGTGGGAGTGAGATAAGCAGAATGGAGCAAAGAGTAGAAGTTAGGGTGGGAGGGAGACCCTTGTGGAGTGTAAACGCCAATGTGTGCTGTAATCACATGATCACAGTGGTTAACACTGATGGCTCACAGCGCCAGGGACCTGGGTTCGATTCCCGGCTTGGGTCACTGTCTGTGCGGAGTCTGTACATTCTCTCAGTGCCTGCGTGGGTTTCCTCCGGGTGCTCCGGTTTCCTCCCACAGTCCGAAAGATATGCTGGTTAGGTGCATTGGCCATGCTAAATTCTTCCTTAGTGTATCCGAACAGGTGCTGGATTGTGGCAATTAGGGGATTTTCGCAGTGTTAATGTGAGCCTACTTGTGACACTAATAAATAAACTTTAAAAACTTTATTTGTCCTTTTTCTTTATAAGGTGAATTGCAATTGGTTTTGTTTATCCAAAGATTTAATTGTGTAGCTATGCTAGCATTTTCACAACACCAAACCACAAAATTTCATCCATCTCAGTAATGCTAAACCTCAAAATCTCCATGATCACTGTTACTAAGTTCCCAGACTTCCTCATCCTTCGTTGTTCTGTATATCCTGACGAACTGTGATTAGCAGAGTCAGTGATCCATTAATGTGCAGATGTACTATACTGATGTTTGTTGTCTGTCTAGGTGTCAGTTCTTAATCTAAATTCGAGCAACATTTTGTCTATTTCTCTTTTGTGCTGTCTAGATACTTTCTGCAGCCAAGATTAGTGGGTATGTACCAGCTTACCATTGACAGATGTTCAAATTGAAAGCACGCCCGTGATGCCTTTCAGAAGTTTCATCCACTTTTCCATCGAAGAAATTCCAACATGACTTTATATTGAAGTGTTGCTTTTAAATCTTCAGTACATTTTATTTTTCCTACATTGGAACATTGACTGAACTTCAAAAACTAATTCATCTGCTCTGAAGCCCTTTGGGCTGCCCTGTGACTGTGAAAGGTAAAATAGATAAATGCAAATTATTTTAGGCTGCCAACAATAACTTGTCTTTATAAAGCACCTTTCACACAATCAGGCATTGCAAGGCAATTCACAGAGGCATTATAAAACAAAATGTTGACACTGAGCCACAGAAGGAGATATTGGGGCAGATTACCAAAAAAGCTTGTTAAACAAGCTAGGTTTTAAGAAATGACTTAAAGGAGGAAAATGAGGTAGAAGGGCGGAAAGTTTAGGGAGAGAATTCCAGAGATTAGCGTTATTTGCATTTATTTTTGCCCAGGTGATTCACATTAACTGGCGGGGTTCACTTGTGCTCCGATAAATAGAAACAGCTTAGTTGAGTCTGTGGCTTAGTAGGTTAAAGCACCTACCTAGTAAACAGGTGATATTAGGTTCAAATCCCAGCAGAGCCTTATTTTGTTTGAACTGCTGTATGCAAGGCAAAATCTATAAATAGGAACACACTTACTCATTTGCCCAAATTATATATAGGAACAGACTGATGCTATTGTTGTGTTAGGCGATGCACATTTATTGTGCATATCTCTGTAAATAAATTGTCATTACAAACTGACAAAGGAGGGGATTGAAACTCTTGTTCTGTTACTTTGGGAGCCTTTTTTGAAATGTCCATTTTGGTTGGCAGTATTTTGAAGAAATCAAGGGTGTCTTCCAACATATTTCGCTCCTGGTTCAATGAGTAACTGCACTCTATGCTGTGCTCAAATGATCTACACCTATGAGAGAGTCCCACATTGAATTTCTGTTTTGAGTTTTGTTGACTTCAACTGGGCCAGCAGTTCTGGTAGTCCGACAATTGACTCTGCAACCTTGAACTGGGGAAAGACCAGTTTATGGAAAATTTCAATTTGAATCCTGTTCAAAAGGCAGCTAGAACTTGCAGCAGACTCAGTTTGTGTTGAACCAATGTCTAGGATTACACGTGACACATGAAAATCACAGCTATGGGTGCCAATGGAACCTTGTTTGGTTTAAATAATTATTTTCAAGAGAGGGAAGATAGAGGAAGAAATAGTATTTGTTTAATGTTTTGTTAAATATTTGCTTTCTTTTAGACTTTAAACATCAGAAATGGGTGGAGATATGGTTTTTCTGTGATGTAAAATTGAAACCTTAAAAATGAATGACAAATTTGAGACCCAGTAACCTATAGTTAACC
Organism: Mustelus asterias; assembly: GCF_964213995.1. Taxonomy (NCBI): domain Eukaryota; kingdom Metazoa; phylum Chordata; class Chondrichthyes; order Carcharhiniformes; family Triakidae; genus Mustelus; species Mustelus asterias. Next base: position 160,751,021 of record NC_135802.1, read on the forward strand.
GTATTTCGAACATTAATACTAAAAGCTATTATTTTCCATTAGATATTTTTTATTGCAAGCATTTTTCCCCAAAATTGTTAAGCTGTGAAGAACTCTCACATCATGAAGACTCATAAGAATTAAGAGATTTGTGAATGCCTGTGCAAATTAAAATGGACAATTTAAGATGTAATTATTATAGAACAATGCTAATTTGAGGATACTAGTGGGAGGATTCAGTTCTGTCAGAAATACACCCAGTCCAAGTGGATTACTAAAATATTTCCATGCTTGTGTTTGATTTTCAGTCTTTCTTGGAATTAAGTGATGGTGTTTATGTCTGCAAACATGCTGGCGTTCTTCCTGATCGGCTTGCTTGTGCACCTGGTCTTCTTTGCCTCCATTTTCGACATCTATTTCACCTCTCCCCTGGTACATGGAATGAGTCCTCATCGATCTGCACTGCCACCGCCAGCTCAGCGCCTTGTCCTCTTTGTTGCTGATGGATTGCGTGCAGACAGTTTTTTTGAGCTGGATGAGAAGGGACAAACACGTGCGCCATTCCTCCGGTACGAGCAGCCATGTGAGGCACTTTTGAGAAAGAAAATGTCATTGGGATTATGGAAGGTTTTTGTGGGGTGGACATTGAGCAGATGTTTCCTCTTTCGGGGAAGAATAAATATAAGATAGTCGCCAGTAAATCCAGTAGGAATTCAAGAGAAACCTTTTATACCCAGAGTGTGGTATGAAAGTGGAACCCGCTGCCACAAGGAGCAGTTGAGGTAAATATCAAACATGCATTTGAGGGGAAGCTAAGTAGATATATGTGTTGAAAGAAATGGCAGGCTATGCTGATACACTGAACTAAAGAGAGTTAAGAGGAAAATTGTGTGGAGAATATGCACCAGTATTAACCCAATGCTGAATGACCTGTTTTTGTGTAAGAAAGTTCCAGAATTATCTTGGATCAAATACCTTATTTCTAATTTTAGATTATTCCTGGCATACATCTTTCCATGCACGTACAGTTTTAACTACTTGTGTCTTTTATGTTTTATTTACATTTGTTGTACAGCGATATAAAAGTTCATAATATTTTATCCTCTTCCTTTGATTTTGGGCCCACAAGATTCAGTTTTCCTCAGGAGTCTATTTGCCAAGAAACATTATTTTGTCTGTGGAAATTTGACAAGTTGCTGACTCCTGATCTGTTAAAGGTGTACACTGGTGGGCCCAACTGTAATAATGTTTTCAGTCGAATATCCTCATGCTGCTTTTGCTAAGATTTCTACATGAATAATGTCCGATTGGATGAGGTTGGTGTGGAATCTATATTTCAGAAAAACAGAGGAATCTGACTTTTTTTTAAAAAGAAAAAAACACATCAACTTAGCTGAGTTTGTCTTTTTGTAGAGTCATAAATACATTTTTTTTTAGATGGATTGAACCGCAAGCTGCAGGAAGAAACAAATCAACAGTGTAGACATGATATGGCATCAACATGAGTGTGAGAAAGCATATTACAGATTATCCAATAAATTCCAGTTTTATTGCTGCAACTCCACATTCTGAAATGAGCCACTTTGTCGAAATTGGGAACTGAAAACTGCAATTAGTTTAAATATGTAGCACGGATTGGCAGCGAGAAACTCGTTTTTCTGTTGCCTGTGAAGATAGTAAATTAAATTTGTTACATCTGGCAATTGGTGGCAGGGTTATCCACTAATTGAAACTTGACTCAAAAAAGCTGTTGCTTTGTGGGCAAATGTGATATTTAGTTTGGTTTCTATGCACCAAGGCCTCACTGAGAACAAATAAGGCAAGTGGCCAGTTTGGTGGTGAAATTTGAAAAATTAATTTGCCTTGACCTTCTCAGCTTATTATAGCAGCTAGATCAGGCACCCGGAGGAGGGATTTGGTGATTTTTCCTATGTACTGGGATGTGTACCATGTGGAATGGGATTGTAAATGGCAATGGCCAACCTTCCCCTACCTATCCCCTTGCCAGATAGGTAGGGGAAGATGAGGGAGATAATATAGGTGTTAATCAATGGTTTGGTACGCTTCACATTGTTATCTTCACTTGACTCCAGGAGCACTAAATACAACAGATTTTTCTTAGTTACTTTTTATAATATTAATCGCATGGCAATCTTTAAAACAAATATTAAAAGTATCAAACCAAACCCATGTCATGCATGTTTGTAATACCTTGCTTCTTGCATGCCTGATTTTGTAAGTTGTTTGTGTGAATGCAGGAATGTGGTGGAGCACGGTGGAAGTTGGGGTGTGTCCCACACACGGGTTCCCACTGAATCCAGGCCCGGTCATGTGGCTCTGATTGCAGGGTTTTATGAAGACGTCAGTGCTGTTGCTAAAGGTATGCAGTACTTCATTTATATATTTGTATTGGGTTGCAGGTTATAATTGTTACCTTCTCCACAAGTCTCCAAAGTGATTCAGTTAAACACCAAAGTATGTATAATAAAAAAAAATGAATGCAAACTGTAAATACAAAGATTTAACCCTCTTCCGCCATGGAGTGATTATCGTTTGGATCTATTAATCATATGAAAATTATTCCATGGGTTCATAAATTATAGTTTATTCTGCAGCTGACTGTGCAAATTAGTATTTGTTGCTCATTGTTATGGTGACTAAATTACACACATGTCTCATTGTAATCCTGTAGGTTTAAGGATGCTATATTCTGTAAAGTTTATTTGAGCAACCCTTGAATTGTTTTGCAAAAATATTAGCCAGCATTAACTGGATGTTTTATCCTTATTTACAACCACCTTTTGTCCATTTGAAACCTTTGGAGTTTATGAAATGAAATATGTTACCTGTTCCACAAGCCCTCCAACATTGCAACAGTGATTTGCACACCCATTTGTTTTTAAGCTTCACTTCAATCCTCTGTACAATTGGTCTGAACCTCTTGATATCCTAAGTTCAAGGCAATTTTGGTGAATCAGTAAGGAAATAATTGAGCCAATGATTAAGGTTCAGAACTTAAATATACAAATGCTGGTCTTGCCAGAGATGCTTGCATTCCAAGAACAAATTAAGAAAAGAAATCACAGTTTAACACATCAAATAAATGAAATTATTCCCTATTAGAGACATATTAAAAGCTAACAACCTCATGAATTCCTTATTATTGTAAAGGTTCTCAGCAACTGCCTATTTATACAGCACAGTAAAAAGTAAAGTTTATTTATTGGTCACAAGGCTTACATTAACACTGCAAAGAAGTTACTGTGAAAATCCCCTAGTCGCCACACTCCGGCGTCTGTTCAGATACACTGAGGGAGAATTTAGTGCAGCCAATGCACTTAACCAGCACGTCTTTCGGACTGTGGGAGGAAACCAGAGCACACAGAGGAAACCCACGAAGACACAGGGAGAATGTGCAGACTCCGCACAGACAGTGACCCAAGCCGGGAATCAAACCCGGATCCCTGGCGCTGTGAGGCAGCAGTGCTAGCCACTGTGCCAACGTGCCACCCAAGCTTCACAGCTTTATCTCAGCTCTGATGAAGGGTCATCCAAACTTGAAACTTGGGTCTATTCTCTTTCCAGAGATGCTGTCAGATCTGCTGAGATTTTCCAGCATTTTTTTGTATTTGTTTCAGGTTCCAGCATCCGCAGTAATTTGCTTTTATCTTATTATTACAGCTTCATCTTTAGTGGGACATCTGATCTTTAGTGACATCATGTGCATTAACTCTAAATGTCTTGACAAACAATGCTGTATTCTTAAATTTGCAAGTACTGAGCACTCACCAGGTTCACATGCCTAAATGAATCACGGTACTTTAGCCCAACTTGTGCTGGAACTGCAGTGGGTAGTTTTCCAAACCCATCCTGTGAGCAAGTTCCTCACCCACCACCAGGATACATCAATAACACAGCAAAGGTTGGAAAATCATGCATGGACATTGCCTGCTATGCACCATCAGTGGATAAGGCTTCCCACCACTGACGCAGACATATACAATTATTCCTTATAACTCACAGGAAACAACAATCAAGGGATGTGGGCCCATCTCTAGTTTCCCTTGAAAAGGTGGTGGTGAACTGCTGGGTCCATGTGGAATGGATACACCCCCACAGTGATAGGGAGGGAGTTACAGGCTCCTGTTGCAACAACAGTTGAGGAAAAGCGATAAAAATTCTGGAACATGCAAGTGATGATGTTCCAATGCCTCTGCCTCCCGTGACCACCTCGATGGCCGAGGTCGAGAGTTTGGAAGGCAATGTCAAGGGACCCTTGATCAGTAGCTGCTGTGCATCTTGTAAATGGTACACCCTGCTGCCTCTGCACAATGGCAGAGAGAGTGGATTTTTAAGATGATGTCATCAAGCATGCTGCTTTGTCGTGGATGATACTGTGTTTCTTGAGTGTTGTTGGAATTGCACCTATCCAGGCAAGTGAAGAGTATCCCATCACATTCCTGACTTCTACCTTCAAGATGGTGTACAGGCTTTGAGGAGTCAGGAGATGAGTTACAAGCCATAAAATCCCCAGCCTCTGACCTGTCCTTGTAGGTACAGTATTTATATAGTTGGCCAAGTTAAGTTTCTGGTTGCCACTCCCCCCCAAGATATTGATGGTGGGGGATTCAGCAGGGGTAATGCCGTTGAACATCTCAGGGGTTGTGTTTTTCCCTTGTTGGAAGTGATTATTTCCTGACACTTTTGAGACACTTAGCCCAAATGATGTCCAAGTCTTGCTGCATATGGGAATGGACTGCTTGAGTATCTAAGAAGTCACCAATGGTACTCGACACTGTGCGATGGTCGGCGACCACCTCCACATCTGACCTTAGGTTGGAGGGAAGATCAGTGATGAAACATCCCGAAGATGCTCGGGCCTCGGACACTACCCTAAAGAACAACTGTAATGATGTCGGAAGTTGAGAGAATTTCAGAAATTTGTCGACCTTAATTTAGTAATTAATTAGATGCAGTTTCTTGCTTTTAATATTTCACTTCTCTGCAGGTTGGAAAGAAAACCCGGTGGAATTTGATTCTGTTCTTAATGAGAGCAAATACTCCTGGTGCTGGGGAAGTCCTGATATTTTACCAATGTTTGCCAAAGGTAAGGCGCACGCGACTTGCTGCTGCAACAGAAACAGTAAAAAGAATACTTCTTTAAAAAAAATTCCACTGTTCAGAGCTTTGTTGGAAGGATAGGTGTTAAATCTTAAAGGAATGAGAGAGGTGAAGCGGTTTAGGGAAGAAATTACAGAGCTTAGGGCCCAAGCATGGCAATCAGTGAAGGAGCAATGAAATTGAGGAAGTGTAAGAGGCCGGAATTGGAGGAGCACAGATATCCTGGATGGTTGTTGGACTGGAGGAGGTTACAGATGTGGGGGGAGGCAAGGCCATGGAGGGATTTGAAAACAAGATGGGAATTTTAAAAGTGAAGTGTTGCTGTATTGGGAACATAGGACTTGGAGCAGGAATAGACCTTTGAGCCTACTCTGCCATTAGATAAAATTGATGAAGACGAACATCCCGCCAAGGCCATCCCCACACCCCCACTTCTTGCCTTCAAACAACCACGCAACCTCAAACAGACCATTGTCCGCAGCAAACTACCCAGCCTTCAGGAGAACAGTGACCACGACACCACACAACCCTGCCACAGCAACCTCTGCAAGGCGTGCCGGATCATCGACACGGATGCCATCATCTCACGTGAGAAACACCATCTACCAGGTACACGGTACCTACTCTTGCAATTCGGCCAACGTTGTCTACCTGATACGCTGCAGGAAAGGATGTCCCGAGGCATGGTACATTGGGGAAACCATGCAGACGCTATGACAACGGATGAATGAACACCGCTCGACAATCACCAGGCAAGACAGTTCTCTTCCTGTGGGGGAGCACTTCAGCGGTCACGGGCATTCAGCCTCTGATCTTCGGGTAAGCGTTCTCCAAGGCGGCCTTCACGACACACGACAGCGCAGAGTCGCTGAGCAGAGACTGATAGCCAAGTTCCGCACACATGAGGATGGCCTAAACTGGGATGTTGGATTTATGTCACATTATGAGTAACCCCCACAGCTTGCCTCCTGGACTTGCTGGCTGTCCTGTCTGGAGACAATACACATCTCTTTAACCTGTGCTTAATGCTCCCTCCACTCACATTGTCTGTATCTTTAAGATCTGGTTGGCTGTAGGGATTTGCATTCTAATCAGTATTCTGTAACTTGATTTTGTGTCTCTGTGCCCTGTTTGAGAGCAGATTTCCACTCCATCTGACGAAGGAGCAGTGCTCCGAAAGCTAATGGCATTTGCTACCAAATAAACCTGTTGGACTTTAACCTGGTGTTGTTAAAACTCTTACTGTATTAGATAAAATCACAGCTGATGTGATTGTGGTCTTGTCTCCGCTTTTCTGTCACCCCGCCCTATAACCCCTTGTCTCTCAACAATCTATCAAACTCAGCCTTGAATACATTAGGTGACTCAATCTCCATTGTTCTCTGGGGAAGAGAATTCACCATATTTCTGACCCTTTGGCAAACAAATTCCCCTCATCTTTGCCTTAAAAGGAAGACCTCTTATTCTTAAAGTGTGCCCCTTAGTTCTAGTCTCACCATGTAGATCAATGAGCTCAGGTTTATGGAGAGTGAAAAGTAGAAGGCTGACCCGGGGAACATTCCAGCTTGTTTTCTGCTCTTGTGTGATTTATAAATAGAGCTGCAATCCTGACACTTTCCACCAACAAACTAGCATTGATTCTCATGCTGTAATTGGTTTATTTGATTGACAGAAGGTGAAAAGTATCCTTTTATTAAAAATATACTTAGATAACATGGGAAAAACACAAAAAATGGTTCCATCTCCTACTGCAA